>NW_027408778.1:0-1273 GCF_003265705.2 Callorhinus ursinus | reverse complement strand
GATTTGACAGTTACACATTTACTTACCTAGTGATAAATTTACATTTACACTGGTCTCCTTATGTAAATTCTACTATCCATATATACCTTTTTTTTAAAAAAGATTTACTTATTTATTTGAGAGAGTGAGAATGAGAGAGAGAGAGAGTACAGGAGAGCGGGGAGGGTCAGAGGGAGAAGCAGGCCCCTCGCCGAGCAGGGAGCCCGATGCGGGACTAGATCCCGGGACTCCACGCTCATGACCCGAGCCGAAGGCAGTCGCTTAACCAACTGAGCCACCCAGGCGCCCCTATCCATAGATACCTTGCAAATGCTCACGTTCTTAAGAAGTCTTGAGACTACATACTGTTATAATAAAACATTTTGGTTTTAAATGAATAGTTTTTCTTTGAAGATTGCATGTATTTTATATCAAGGCAGCAGAGTGGGTAGGACCTCCAAGGTGCCCATGAGATTAGGTCTCCTGCTCCACGGCCTCAGATCAACAGGGTGGGGATGCTGCGTTCAGGCTGGGCAGTGGCTCTGTGTCTGACTGTGCGCATCCCAGCAGACCCTGAGCACTGCTGCCCACTCACCACCTGGGAGATTTTAAATCCTGATACCCAAGTCACAGCCCCTTATCACCTGGCCCAGAGTGCCCGGGGAGAGAGCTGGTCTCTACACAAGGCAATGGTGGTTCCACACAATGTCTGGAGTGTGGGAAAAGGAAGGATCAGCTTCAGAGAATTAAGAGGAACGTAAACCCCACACTCCTGTGCCTCGGTGTTAAGACACCACGCTTCCAGCAATCGGTCCCCCTCACTTTGATTCTTTCCCTTCACCATCGAGTATGCTGTCAACTGGATCAGGGCCAAGGCACCGAAGAGACAAAGCTCAGTGATGGCTGCTTGACCTCGCTCCCTTTCAAACGCACTTCCATGATCACCTCAACTGTACCCTGTGTATGAGAACTATGTTTATTTCACGCTTGGTATCAGCGTGTCCTCCTCCCACACTCTCCACTCATCATGGAAAAAGGAATTGAAACACACGATTGCCTCCATTGCCAAGGCGGTGACATGATACTGCTGTCCAACAAGCACGTCCCCATGACCCAGCGTGAGCGAGCTGTCCCAAGTCACAGCCAGCCTGTCTGGGAGAGGGTGTGGGCACGCCCAACTCACAAACTCAGACAGCATGTGAACAAAGGCGGGGGCGAACACACGCTTACCACGAGTTCACAGTCCGCACGACGTAAGGAATACAAAAGTGCATCGAAGTAAAAAGTATGACAA
>NW_027408777.1:0-1273 GCF_003265705.2 Callorhinus ursinus | reverse complement strand
AGTATGTTCGGTTGCAGACACAGAATTCCTTCCTGTCCAACTTCTCCTGATTGAGTGGGGATGTGCGGTGGGGCTCGGATACCTCGTGTGTCCGTGTCTTCCTTGGATGCCCCCATTTTATGTCACTTTCCGTGCATTACATGACTCTTCCTCTTTCCCTGTTGAAGGATAGATCGTCGTGCAGAAGAGACCACCCCGCTATGTGTCTCCGGGTAAGTTTCTTACTGAAAAGCGGCTCAGAAACAAGATCCGTGGGTCCAGAGGTTTTAGACCCACTTCCTCCTTCTCTGAGACGCTGTGAGGAGTGGCAGCTGCTCCCACTGCCGTGATCTGTCATCCAATGAGAGTCCGCCTCGGCCTCAGCTTGCAGCCCCGAGATGCGCAGAAGCCCTGCGTTGGCCGAGGCGTCTTTGGAGCCCGAGAAGCGGCTGCGGACCCCGGAGCCCGGGTTCTTCTCGGGGTTTGAGGAGTACTACAGCAGATCCGGTGGAGGGCTTCCTGGCTGCTGCTGGATCCAGGCGATGCTAGAGCTGCCAACACTGATGTCCTTGCACAGGGTGCAGGTGAGTCTGGCCATAGTTCCCGGAGATGCAGAGGGGAGGGTGGCTGGGTCAGCACAGGCTGGGACAGGGAGCCTGCAGACACACACACTCAGAGGATATTGGATAGGTTCAAAGTAAATTTTCTCTAGACTCGGAAGCAGAGGGGTGATGCAGCCTGTTCCCCAAGGCCTGTCCCTACCTGTGCAGTAAAAGAACATCCCCAGGAAGACAAGAGTCCAGGCCATGGTGACACATTCCCACTCTCCTCAGTGGGCTGGGCTGCCCTAGGGCTCCTTTACTGCTCCAGCGTCTGCCACATGAGCGGCTCTATATGCAAATAGGGTCCATCCAGTGAGTCCCTGCCCCTCACTTTCCCTGAGAACTGCTACTGGAACTCAGTTCACATCACACACTGAGGAGGATGGAGGTTGGCTTCAGCCCTCGGGCCAACCCTGGGAGGAAACAGCTGCTGAGAACACACACAGGTCCCCTCGGGACACTCTAGCAGACCAGCGGGGACACAGCGGCTGAGTCCCATCAGGGAGCACAGGGCCCAGCCCTCAGGCCCAGACTTCTGTGAATGGTTCTCAGGAAGGAGCCCCTTTTTAGGTACAAGGCCGTCCCAAAGCGCCCCCTGCTGGTCCAGCGCACACATGTCACCACGGTCCAAAGCCCTGAGAGTCCAGCTGGGGTCTGCATCTCAATGGGTCTGATTTCTAAATAGGATGGTC
>NW_027408776.1:0-1273 GCF_003265705.2 Callorhinus ursinus | reverse complement strand
GCCATTTGCAACGACGTGGATGGAACTGGAGGGGGTTATGCTGATTGAAAAAAGTCAATCAGAGAAAGACATGTATCATATGAGCTCACTGATATGAGGAATTCTTAATCTCAGGAACAAACGGAGGTTTGCTAGAGTGGTCGGGGGTGGGAGGGATGGGGTGGCTGGGTGATGGACATTGGGGAAGATATGTGCTACGGTGAGCGCTGTGAATTGTGTAAGACTGTTGAATCCCAGATCGGTACTTCTGATACAAATAACGCAACATATGTTAAGAAAAAGAAAAAGAAGAAGATAGCAGGAGAAGAAGAATGAAGGGGAGTAATTCAGAGGGGGAGACGACCCAGGAGAGATGATGGACTCTGAAAAACAAACTGAGGTTTCTGGAGGGGAGGAGGGTGGGGGGATGGGTTAGCCTGATGATGGGTATTGAGGAGGGCATGTCCTGCTTGGAGCACTGGGTGTTATGAACAAAAAATGAATCATGGAACAGTACACCAAAACAAATTATGGAATATATGGTGATTAACATAACAATAAAAAAATTTAAAAAAAAGAAATCCTAGCCAGAGCAATCAGACAACCAAAAGAAATCAAAGGCATCCAAATCGGCAAAGAGGAAGTCAAACTCTCACTCTTTGCAGATGATAATATACTGTATGTGGAAAACCCAAAAGACTCCACTCCACAACTGCTAGAACTCATACAGGAATTCAGTAAAATAGCAGGATATAAAATCAATGCACAGAAATCAGTGGCATTCCTATACAGCCACAACAAGACAGAAGAGAGACAAATCAAGGAGTCTATCCCATTTACAATTGCACCCAAAAGCATAAGATACCTAGGAATAAATCTAACCAAAGAGACAAAGGATCTGTACTCAGAAGACTATAAAATACTCATGAAAGTAACTGAAGAAGACACAAAGAAATGGAAACACGTTCCATGCTCATGGATTGGGAGAATCAACACTGTGAAGATGTCGATGCTACCTAGAGCAATCTACACATTCAATGCAATCCCCATCAAAATACCATCCACTTTTTTCAAAGAAATGGAACAAATAATCCTAAAATTTGTATGGAACCAGAAGAGATTCAGAATAGCCAGAGGAATACTGAACAAGAAAAGCAAAGCTGGCGGCATCACAATTCCGGACTTCAAGCTCTATTACAAAGCTGTCATCATCAAGACAGTATGGTACTGGCACAAAAACAGACACTTAGATCAATGGAACAGAATCGAGAGCCCAGAAATGGACCCTCATCTC
>NW_027408775.1:471-1273 GCF_003265705.2 Callorhinus ursinus | reverse complement strand
TATTTAGAACATTGGATAGCAAACAAAAAAACACCATGGCGATTTAGAAAAAAAAAACCACATAATGAAAGGCTTTATATTTTAGTACCTCTAACAGCACTTCTTTCCCTGCTTTTTGAAAAAAGAATCCATATTTTCACTTTGAACTGGACCCAAAAAATTATGAAGCCAGCCCCGGAACATATTTAAAAGTTACTGCATGTAACTTCCTAGAGAGTAAGTACAAAAGCATGAACATGAAGAAAAAATTACCCATCACCTTGCTTTCATTATCTAGATGTCCCTCAAGTTAACAAAGTTACATCAAGTGCTCTTGAACTCTGAAACACATTCAAAAATCATCTATTCTTAAAGAAGCTTAATTGAATACAGCAAAGTCAACAGAAATAATAAATCCCAATGTACTAAGTAATGGTCATGTTTCCAGTACCATACCAAGCACTCTCCTAGCATTATCTCACTTAACTGTCACACCTTTAAGGTAGGTGTTATTTTTTTTTTTTTAAGATTTTATTTATTGGGGGGCAGGAGCAAGAGAGCAGAGGAGGAGGAGACCTAAATTTCGTCTGGTCCCATGAATTCAGCTGAACAGGGATCAAACCATTCTGAACACCTACGAACTCAACAGGAGATCTAAGAAAACAATAGCAGCAACTCTCTGAACAGAAAAGCAACCACTTTCTGGAAGGCAGGACATGCGAGAAGTGAACCCGAGGCAACATTCGGGAAGATAGATGGCGGGGGAGGGGGCCTCCGTCCACCGTCACTGGCAAGTGATAGAGCAGCAGAGCACAAAATCAGA
>NW_027408775.1:0-371 GCF_003265705.2 Callorhinus ursinus | reverse complement strand
ACCATACCAAGCACTCTCCTAGCATTATCTCACTTAATTGTCACACCTTTAAGGTAGGTGTTATTTTTTTTTTAAGATTTTATTTATGGGGGGGAGGAGCAAGAGAGCAGAGGAGGAGGAGACCTAAATTTCATCTGGTCCCATGAATTCAGCTGAATAGGGATCAAACCATTCTGAACACCTACGAACTCAACAGGAGATCGAAGAAAAGAATAGCAGCAACTCTCTGAACAGAAAAGCAACCACTTTCTGGAAGGCAGGACATGCGAGAAGTGAACCCGAGGCAACATTCGGGAAGATAGATGGCGGGGGAGGGGGGCCTCCGTCCACCGTCACTGGCAAGTGATAGAGCAGCAGAGCACAAAATCAGA
>NW_027408774.1:0-1273 GCF_003265705.2 Callorhinus ursinus | reverse complement strand
CTCAGCCCAGACCCGGATGAACTCGTCCAGTTGGTGAGGCCCTAGGATGGAAGAGTCCCGTGTAAGGTACTCAAAATTGTCCATGATCACGGCCACAAAGAGGTTCAACATCTGCAGGACAGGAAGGAGAAGGGGTGACGTAGAGAGACCTCAGCCCACCCTCTACCCTAGCCCTTACCCTCCAGCCAAAGTCTTTGTGAAACCATCATGGCAGCGGAGGCAACTCTGACACAGCCAGAGCCCGACCAGCCCTGCTCCCCCCAGCCTCTGGGCCTCCCCTGCACCACCACCACCACCACCAGCCACCTCAGCAGCCAGCCTCCTACCCCAGGGTTCTGGGTCCCGCAAACTAACCCAGGTCCCTCCCACTCCCTGCTTCTGGTGCCCTACCCTAATTCATGTTGGCACCCCTCCCACCCCACCTCCCATCACCACCCTCTTCCCCACCTAGCCAGCCTTCAAGGAAAACAGTGACTTTGGAGTTAGTAGTTTGGACTCCAGAGGCCAAAAGCTCAGCTTCTTTTTTGATTAATTGAGTTGAAATTCACATAACCTACATTTAATCATTTTGAAGAATACAACTCAGTAGCTTCAGTGTATTCACAATATTATGCAACCACCTCTCTACTTTCAAAAATTCTTTTTCTTAAATATTTTATTTATTTATTTGACAGAGAGAGACACAGTGAGAGAGGGAACACAAGCAGGGGGAGTAGGAGAGGGAGAAGCAGGCTTCCTGCGGAGCAGGGACCCCGATGCGGGACTCGATCCCAGGACGCTGGGATCGTGCCCTGAGACGAAGGCAGATTCTTGACGACTGAGCCACTCAGGTGACCCTCAAAAATTCTTTATCACCCCAGAAAATGCCTCCTACTGTAAGCAGTCACCCATTTATTTCCCCTTTCTCCCGTTCCCTAGCAATCTCTGTTCTGCATCTATCAGCTTGTCTATTTGGGGTACTTCATATAGAAGGAATCCTACAATACAGGACCATATGGGGCCTTTTGTGCCTGACTTCTTTCACTTAGCGTGATTTTTTTGAGGCTCAACCATTCATTTGGGTCAGAACTTCATTGCTTTTTAAGGCTGAATCATATTCCATGGTAGGTATATACAAGCTTGTTTATCTATTCATCCATTGATGAATATTTGCGTTGTTTCCACCTTTGGGCTGAACTGTTTTCCACAGAAGTTGCCTCATTTTACATTCCTATCACAATGTGCAAGAGTTACTATTTCTCCATGTCCTTGCCAATGCTGGTTATTTTCCATT
>NW_027408773.1:0-1273 GCF_003265705.2 Callorhinus ursinus | reverse complement strand
TTCTCTTCTTGAGACTGAGGGTTGTTGGGGTCACTCCCAGAAAATAGACAACTTTCTTTTCTTTTTTATCATACTGCAGCTAATCCAGTATCAGAATTTAGGTGATAATAATAGTAACATAAAGACAAACGTAATAAAGCTTTGGGTTGCTAGCATCCATAAGAGAAGAATGTATTACCTACCTGTTTTCTAAAGTGAAGACAATGTACACTGCACATTTAAAAACTGCTCATTTCACCTCAGTGTGCTTTCTGAGGAAATGTGTCTCAGACACCAAATCAACGCTTTTATGTAATCATTTTTAAATTGGAGGCCAGTTTAAATTACGACCATAATCAAAATTAATAGCATAACATTTTTTGAAACATTAGGTGTCTGAGAAAATTATCCCTTGACTTCGCCATGGGACTGTGTTACCAACTGATTTTAAAACTACTCTGATGACCTCATGGTTATCTTGGGCTGTCATTGACTAACATGTCACATCCCACCTTTCATCAGCTAACCATGCTTTTGCCAAATAATGTGAAGTCAAATTGCTTATCTTTTCTCAATCTAAGGAAATACAGGGGGTGTGATGTTTTAAATTAAGCAGGATTATCATTCTCATAGGATAGAAGAACTTAAAAATAGTTGTACCAATCTAGAAAGCCTTTATTTGTATTTCATATATTAATTTAGCTCTAAATATTATATTCCATCCTTTTAGAAGTTTCAAATTGAGCAATCACTGTTTGTTTGTTTGTTTGTTTTTTCTTCTCATGGATGACTTGCAAAAATAGTAGAAGCTATTTCTTCAATATATTGTCCAAAGCAACAAGGTTTCTAGTATGGGAGAAAAAGATTGCTGATACTTGTTTAATGAATTGTTGCCCTGAAATACTGCCCTAAACTTACGAAATTCCTCCTTAAAGCTGCTTAATTTATTAGAATGGAGATCCATTTCATAAATGACTAATGGTCACATCCTTCAATGTGTTGTATACAACAGCAGTAGCTAATGCTTGACGATGGGCTGTGATTATGACCTTTACTATATCACAGTAAGAAATTTGAGTAATTTATTTGTAGTAATAACACTGATTAAATGACACGATGGGCTTGTACGTCGAGGCTTTGCTACATAGGATGAACATTTCTAATTCCAGAAAACAAAGGCATACTTACATCTACAGCCATATGTGTGTGTATATCTTTGTGTATTCATATACATATAATCTGTAGTTAATTTGATTTGCTCAAACATAATTCACTTCCCCCAAATTAGACAGAC
>NW_027408772.1:0-1273 GCF_003265705.2 Callorhinus ursinus | reverse complement strand
ACCCTATTATTCACATGTTATATCAGTATGGGGCATTTGTTACAATTAATGAACCAACACTGATACATTATTACTAAATAAAATCCATAGTTTATTCTAATTTCCTTACTTTATACCTAATATCCTTTTTAGGTGCAAGATCCCATCCAGAATATCACATTGCCTTTAGCCCATGTTGATGGGCTCCTTGTGGCTGTGGCAGTTTCTCAGATTTTCCTTACTTTTGATGACGCTGACAGTTTCGAGGAGTACTGGTCAGGTGCATTTCAGGAAGCCCCTCTGCTGAAATTCATCTGATGCACTTCTCATGTTTGGTCTAGGATTAGGGATTTTTGGATGAAGATAACAGAGGTAAAGTGTCATTTCATTGCATCTTATCAAGGGTATGTGCAAACAACAAAATTCGCCACTGTTAAGTCGTGTTTATCAGATTTCTCCACAATAAAGTGACTCTTCACTCTCTTTCCATAAGATACTTACAATGGATTGAATTGTGAGTCCCCAAAATATACGTCTTCCCAGAATCTCAGGTCTTGCGATGAGATCATTCTAGGCTAGAGTGGGCCCTAAATCCAACGGTAAGTGTCCTTATAAGAGACAGAAAGGTAAAGGCACACAGAGACATGGAGAAGCACGTGCCATGAAAATTGAGGCAGATACTGGAGTCTGTAGTCCGCAAGCCAAGGGCGCGATGCCTGTGGGCAGCTGCCGGGAGACACACACGGGTAGGTACTCCTGCAGAGCGTCCAGAGGGAATCAGCCTGAAACACCCTTCGTGCAGACTCTCAGCCTCCAGAACTTGGGAGAACAAAATTCTGCTGTTTTAAGCCACAAGCTCTGTACATGAGGCATGAGCATTGCCCTGGGCATCATTTCTTTTCACCCTGGGCAGATAGAGCACAGAAATGCGTGTGTGTGTGCTAACCCACGCAGGCATGCACATCTGTGAGCACCTCTATACAGAACCATCTGCATCCGACCACATGAACTCCAGTTCTCCTAGAAGCCCCACCTCGAACTCATGGATCATTCTAGCCTCCTCCCACTGCTTCTCAGTGAAAACCCACACCAAGAGTGGGAAGCCTCACTGCCATCAGGTGCTGTCCCCTTGCCCAGTAGTTCAGTTCTAGCAACACATGCACAGGAATATCAGACCCGCACTTACATTGTTAGGCCCGCCTCCCGCGGGGAACAACCTCACCAACCAGAGCATGGGGTATGCGTGCGGTTTCTCTGGTGTCTGATTTCCGCAGTGACTTTGATAGGTGGCTCT
>NW_027408771.1:0-1273 GCF_003265705.2 Callorhinus ursinus | reverse complement strand
TTCCCTGCATATTTTCAGACCATAATGCTTTGAAACTAGAACTCAGTAACAAGAGGAAAGTCAGAGAGAACTCAAATACATGAAGGCTAAAGAGCATCCTAGTAAAGAATGAATGGGTCATTCAGGAAATTAAAGAAAAATTTTAAAAAGTTAATGGAAACCAATGAAAATGAAAACACAACTGTTCAAAATCCTTGGGATGCAGCAAAGGCAGTCCTGAGGGGAAAGTATATAGTAATACAAGCCTTTCTCAAGAAACAAGAAAGGTCTCAAATACACAACCTAACCCTACACCTAAAGGAGCTAGAGAAAGAACAGCAAATAAAGCCTAAAGGCTGCAGGAGAAGAGAAATCATAAAGATCAGAGAAGAAATAAATGAAATAGAAACCAAAAGAACAGTAGAACAGGTCAATGATACTAGGAGCTGGTTCTTTGAAAGAATTAACAAGATGGATAAACCCCTGGCCAGACTGATCAAAAAGAAAAGAGAAATGTCCCAAATCAACAAAATCATGAATGAAAGAGGAGAGATCACAAACAACACCAAAGAAATACAAACAATTATAAGAACATATTATGAGCAACTCTATGCCAGCAAATTAGATAACCTGGAAGGAATGGGTGCATTCTTAGAGATGTATCAACTACCAAAATTGAACCAGGAAGAAATAGAAGACCTGAACAGACCTATAACCACTAAGAAAATTGCAGCAGTCATCAAAAATCTCCCAGGAAACAAAAGCCCAGGGCCAGATGGCTTCCCAGGGGAATTATATCAGCCCTTTAAAGAAGAGTTAATACCTATTCTCCTGACACTGTTCCAAAAAATAGAAAAGGAAGGAAAACTTCCAAACTCATTTTATAAGGCCACCATTACGTTCATCCCAAAACCAGACAAAGACCCCATCAAAAAGGAGAATTACAGACCTATATCCCTGTTGAACATGGATGCAAAAATTCTCACCAAAATACTAGCCAATAGGATCCCACAGTACATTAAAAGGATTATTCACCATGACCAAGTGGAATTTATCCCTGGTCTGCAAGGTTGGCTCAACATCTGCAAATCAATCAATGTGATACAATATATTAACAAAAGAAAGAACAAGAATCATATGATCCTCTCAATAGATGCAGAAAAAGCATTTGACAAAGTACAGCATCCTTTCTTGATCAAAACTCTTCAGAGTACAGGGATAGAGGGTACATACCTCAATATCATAAAAGCCATCTATGAAAAACCTACAGCGAATATCATTCTCATTGGGGAAA
>NW_027408770.1:0-1274 GCF_003265705.2 Callorhinus ursinus | reverse complement strand
AGCCAAGACCAAGTTTACCGATCAAGGAGAACGGGAGAACTCCAGCGCTAGGGAAATACTGCACAGAGAATTCATGGCTTTTTTACCATGATTCATTAGTTTTTCAAAGTATTTTTTTAACTTTTTTTTTTGAATTTTTCTTTTTACCTTTTTCAACCAACATCTTATGAATTCCTTTTAAAAAAATTTTCTTTATTTTTCATTTTGAGAGTCATATTTTATCCCTTCATAGTAGTTACCCTTATTTTTGGCATATATATATATAAGTTGTTCTCTCTTTAAAATTTTGAGATACAGTTTCTTCTAATATATCAAAATATACCCTAAATCACTAGTGTATGGCTTTGTTCAAGTCTCCTGCCTGATCACATTCTCTCCCTTTTTTTTTCTTTTTTCTTTTTTTTTAAATCTTCTTTCTTTTTTCAAACAACTTCTTATCAATTCCTTTTATAAAATCTTTTATAATTTTCATCTTTTTTTTTAAATACTCATTTTCTTTTTTTTTAAAGATTTTATTTATTTATTTGAGAGTGAGAGAATGAGAGCCAGAGAGCACGAGAGGGAAGAGGGCCAGAGGGAGAAGCAGACTCCCCGCCGAGCAGGGAGCCCGACGTGGGACTCGATCCCGGGACTCCAGGATCATGACCCGAGCCAAAGGCAGTCGCTTAACCAACTGAGCCACCCAGGCACCCTATAATTTTCATCTTTACAGTCATCTTCCATCCCTTCATTGTATCAACCCTTATTTTGTACATATATAAGTCTTTCTTCCTTTAAAATTTTAGCAGGCACGTTCTTCAAAACAGACCAAATAACGCCCAAAATCTAGTGTGTGCCACTGATCTATGCACTAGCCTGATCATATTTGATCATATTCCGGTTTTTTTTGTTTTGTTCTGTTTTTGTTTGTTTTTATCTTTTTCTTTTTGTTTTTTATTTTTCTCTTTCTTTTTTCTTTCTTTCCCTTTCTTGTCCCCTGGTTTCAGGTCTTTTCTGATTTGTATAGAGTATATTTGCTGGGAACGTTGTTAACCTGTTAGCATTTTGTTCCCTCATTCATCTAATCTCCTCTGGACAAAATGACAAGATGAAAAAAATCACCTCAGCAAAAAGAACAAGAGGTAGTACTGTCTGCCAGGGACCAACTCAATACGGACATTAGTCCGATGTCGGACCTAGAGTTCAGAATCATGACTTTAAAGATACTAGCTGGGCTTGAAAAAACCGTGGAAGTTATTAGAGAAACCCTTTCTGGAGAAATAAAAGAACTAAAA
>NW_027408769.1:865-1274 GCF_003265705.2 Callorhinus ursinus | reverse complement strand
GTGTGTGGCACTGATCTATGGACTAGCCTGATCATATTTGATCATATACTGCTTTCGTTTCTATTTATCTTTTTCTTTTTCTTTTTTTTTTCTCTTTCTTTTTTCTTTCATTCCCTTTCTTTTCCCCTGGTTTCAGGTCTTTTCAGATTTGTTCAGAGTATATTTTCTGGAGACGTTCTTAACCTGTTAGCATTTTGTTCTCTCATTTATCTATTCTCCTCTGGACAAAATGACAAGATGGAAAAAATCACCCCAACAAAAAGAACAAGAGGTAGTACCGTCTGCCGGGGACCTATTCAGTACGGACATTAGTACGATGTTGGACCTAGAGTTTAGAAACATGATTTTAAAGATATTAGCTGGGGCGCCTGGGTGGCTCAGTTGGTTAAGCGACTGCCTTCAGCTCAGG
>NW_027408769.1:0-765 GCF_003265705.2 Callorhinus ursinus | reverse complement strand
CATGTGCTTTCTCTCTCATTCTCTCTGTCTCTCAAATAAATAAATAAAATCTTTAAAAAAAAATAAAGATATTAGCTGGGCTTGAAAAAAGCATAGAAGTTATTAGAGAAAACCTTTCTGGAGAAATAAAAGAACTAAAATCTAACCAAGTCGAAATCAAAAAGGCTATTAATGAGGTGCAATAAAAAATGGGGCACTAACTGCTAGGATAAATGAGGCAGAAGACAGAATCAGTGATATAGAAGACCAAATGATGGAAAATAAAGAAGCTGAGAAAAAGAGAGATAAATAACTACTGGATCACGAGGGCAGAATTCGAGAGATAAGCGATACGATAAGATGAAACAAAATTAGAATAATTGGGATGCCAGAAGAAGAAGAAAGAGAGAGAGGGGCAGAAGGTTTATTGGAGCAAATTATAACAGAGAACTTCCCTAATGGGGGGAAGGAAACAGGCATCAAAATCCAGGAGGCACAGAGAACCCCCCTAAAAATCAATAAAAATAGGTCAACACCCTGACTTCTAGTAGTAAAACTTACGAGTCTCAGAGACAATGAGAAAATCCTGAAAGCAGCTCGGGAGAAGAGGTCCTTAACGTACAATGGTAGAAATATTAGATTGGCAACAGATCTATCCACAGAGACCTGGCAGGCCAGAAAGAACTGGCATGATATATTCAGAGCACTAAACGAGAAAAAAATGCAGCCAAGAATACCATATCCAGCTAGGCTGTCATTGAAAATAGGGTCTATCCAACAAGAAGA
>NW_027408768.1:0-1274 GCF_003265705.2 Callorhinus ursinus | reverse complement strand
CAATTGCACCCAAACCCATAAGATACCTAGGAATAAATTTAACCAAAGAGGCAAAGGATCTGTACTCTGAAAACTATAAAATACTCAGGAAAGAAATTGAAGAAGACACAAAGAAGTGGAAAAACGTTCCATGCTCATGGATTGGGAGAACTAACATTGTGAAGATGTCAATGCTAACTAGAGCAATCTAAACATTCAAAGCAATCCCCATCAAAATACCATCCACTTTTTTCAAAGAAATGGGACAAATAATCCTAAAATTTGTATGGAACCAGAAGAGACCCCGAATAGCCAGAGGAATCTTGAAAAAGAAAAGCAAACTGGCGGCATCACAATTCCGGACTTCCAGCTCTATTACAAAGCTGTCATCATCAAGACAGTATGGTACTGTCACAAAAACAGACCCATAGATCAATGGAACAGAATCGAGAGCCCAGAAATGGACCCTCAACTCTATGGTCAACTTATCTTTGACAAAGCAGGAAAGAATGTCCAGTGGAAAAAAGACAGTCTCTTCAACAAATGGTGTTGGGAAAATTGGACAGCCACATGCAGAAGAATGAAACTGGATCATTTCCTTACACCACACACAAAAATAGACTCCAAATGGTTGAAAGACCTAAACGTGAGACAGGAGCCCATCCAAATCCTAAAGGAGAACACAGGTAGCAACCTCTTCGACCTCAGCCGCAGCAACTTCTTCCTAGAAACATCACCAAAGGCACAGGAAGCCAGGGCAAAGATGAACTATTGGGATTTCAACAAGATAAAAAGGTTTGCACAGCAAAAGAAACAGTCCACAAAACCAAAAGACAACCGACAGAATGGGAGAAAATATTTGTAAATGATATATCAGATAAAGGGCTAGTATCCAAAATCTATAAAGAACTTATCAAACTCAACACCCAAAGAACAAATAATCCAATCAAGAAATGGGCAGAAGACATGAACAGACATTTTTCCAAAGAAGACAACCAAATGGCCAACAGGCACATGAAAAAGTGCTCAACATCGCTTGGCATCAGGGAAATCCAAATCAAAACCTCCATGAGATACCACCTCACACCCGTCAGAATGGCTAAAATTAACAAGTCAGGGAATGACAGATGTTGGCGGGGATGTGGAGAAAGGGGAACCCTCCTACACTCTTGGTGGGAATGCAAGCTCATGCAACCCCTCTGGAAAACAGTATGGAGGTTCCTCAAACAGTTGAAATTAGAGCTACCATTCGATCCAGCAATTGCACTACTGGGTATTTACCCCAAAGATACAAA
>NW_027408767.1:642-1274 GCF_003265705.2 Callorhinus ursinus | reverse complement strand
CTCTGATACCTGGGAGGTCTGGCGCACTCAGGCACCCCCGGCCTCTCCGTGACCCCAAGGGTCCTGAGACCACACTGTCCCGGGAGGATTCCACCCCCCGCTTAGCCACTGCATCGACGTCCCTCCTCCGAGCCAACTTCTAAAAGGTCCGATTTTGTGCTCCGCGGCTCTATCACTTGCCAGAAGCGGCTGGCGGAGGCCCCTCTCCCGCCATCTATCCTCCCGAATATCGCCTCGGATGCACTTCTCCGCACTCCCTACCTTCCAGTAACTGGTCGCTTCTCTGTTCAGAGAGTTGTTGCTACTCCCTGTTCGATCTCCTGTTGAGTTCGTAGGTAATCAGAATGGTTTGATCCCTATTCAGCTGAATGCCTGAGACCAGACGAAATCTAGGTCTCCTACTCCTCCGCCATCTTGCTCCGCCCCTTCTTATGTTATGCTAATCACCATTTTAAATCATTAGTTTTTGATGTAGTGTTCCATGATTCCTTGTTTGCAGATAACACCCAGTGCTCCAATCCATATATGCCATCTTTATTACCCCTCACGAGGCTAAATTGTCCCTCCACCCCCTCCCCTCTAGAACCCTCAATTTGTTTCTCAGAGTCCATAGTCTCCCATGGTTCGTCTCC
>NW_027408767.1:0-632 GCF_003265705.2 Callorhinus ursinus | reverse complement strand
CTCTGATACCTGGGAGGTCTGGCGCACTCAGGCACCCCCGGCCTCTCCGTGACCCCAAGGGTCCTGAGACCACACTGTCCCGGGAGGATTCCACCCCCCGCTTAGCCACTGCATCGACGTCCCTCCTCCGAGCCAACTTCTAAAAGGTCCGATTTTGTGCTCCGCGGCTCTATCACTTGCCAGAAGCGGCTGGCGGAGGCCCCTCTCCCGCCATCTATCCTCCCGAATATCGCCTCGGATGCACTTCTCCGCACTCCCTACCTTCCAGTAACTGGTCGCTTCTCTGTTCAGAGAGTTGTTGCTACTCCCTGTTCGATCTCCTGTTGAGTTCGTAGGTAATCAGAATGGTTTGATCCCTATTCAGCTGAATGCCTGAGACCAGACGAAATCTAGGTCTCCTACTCCTCCGCCATCTTGCTCCGCCCCTTCTTATGTTATGCTAATCACCATTTTAAATCATTAGTTTTTGATGTAGTGTTCCATGATTCCTTGTTTGCAGATAACACCCAGTGCTCCAATCCATATATGCCATCTTTATTACCCCTCACGAGGCTAAATTGTCCCTCCACCCCCTCCCCTCTAGAACCCTCAATTTGTTTCTCAGAGTCCATAGTCTCCCATGGTTCGTCTCC
>NW_027408766.1:0-1274 GCF_003265705.2 Callorhinus ursinus | reverse complement strand
CATCAAAAGGAATGAGATCTTGCCATTTGCAACGACGTGGATGGAACTGGAGGGTGTTATGCTGAGTGAAATAAGTCAATCAGAGAAAGACATGTATCACATGACCTCACTGATATGAGGAATTCTTAATCTCAGGAAACAAACTGAGTGTTACTGGAGTGGTTGGGGGTGGGAGGGATGGGGTGGCTGGGTGATAGACATTGGGAAGGGTATGTGCTACGGTGAGCGCTGTGAATTGTGCAAGACTGTTGAATCACAGATCTGTACTTCTGAAACAAATAACGCAACATATTTTAAGAAAAAAGAAAAAGAAGAAGATAACAGGAGAGGAAGAAAAGGGGAGTATGTCAGAGGGGGAGACAAACCATGAGAGATGATGGACTCTGGAAAACAAACTGAGGGTTCTAGAGGGGAGGGGGGGAGGGGGATGGGTTATCCTGGTATGGGTATTGAGGAGGGCACGTTCTGCATGGAGCACTGGGTGTTATGAACAAACAATGAATCATGGAACACTGCACCAAAAACTAATGATGTAATATATGGTGATTAACATAACAATAAAAAAATTAAAAAAAAAAGATTTCATGATAGAGCTTCCAATAGGCCATGGGTTTTTCCTAGGGGGAGTGATTGCAGATTAAGAAAGAGGTCTGAATGTTAGTAAGCGTTGACCCATTGGGTGCAGGCACTAACTATTCTCACTCTTGGTGTTGGGTTTCGGGTGAGGAACAAAAATACACTGATCCTCTGTTAGGAAAATCCACATTTGGATGCCTGTGGCTGGAAAGGCCAATGTTCAAGAGAAGAGTGTTGATTGGAAAGGAATATGAGAGTTATTCAGGAGGCTAGCCACCTGGGTAGAAGGCAGTTTCTTGTCCAAAGGCCACCTCTGAGGTTTCTGCCTGGCCCAGGGATTTTTTTTTTTTTAAGATTTATTTATTTAGTATTTGAGAGAGAGAGAGAGGGAGAGAGAGGAAGGGTGGTGGGGGGGGGCGGGGACCAGGGACAGAAAGAGAGAGAGAAGGTGAGCAAGGGAGCCAGATGCAGGGCTTGATCCCAGTACCCTGATACCCTGACCTGAGCTGAGGGCAGACACTTAACCAGCTGGGCCACCCAAGCACCCTGGCCCAGGGATTTTTAAATGGGTTCAGGGCACTAAATCAATAAAGGGAGTACTGTGGTCTGTAACATTTCCTGCTTATGTACAGACTCCGCGCTGCCCGCTATAGAAGTTATCCCAGCATTCACTCGTTGTGCAGGTGGTGGGGCATGGG
>NW_027408765.1:0-1274 GCF_003265705.2 Callorhinus ursinus | reverse complement strand
AACTGGGAAAAGGATTTTAAAAAAAGAAAGAAAGAAAGAAAGAAAGAAAGCAAGAAAGAGGAGGTAAGAATGACTCCAGAGGTTTTTGTCTTGAGTGACTAACTGGAAGAACAGAGTTTCCACTGATGGAGACGGGAAAGATCATGGAGAACACGTGGCGATCAAGTTTGGGCAAGTGAACTTTGGAATGCTTCCTGGGCCTCCAAGTGGAGACAGTAAAAATTCACATGAGAATGCAGAATGTAGGTCTGGAGTTCAGGGGGAGGCCTGCACTAAAATCACAAAGTTGGAATTCCCAGTATTTAGAGCCACGAAAATAGGTGGAATGACAAACGTGGCAAAGGGAACAGTCTGAGGGGCACAGTGACATTCAGAGGGTGGGAGACATGAGAAAACAGAACAGGAAACATCAAAGGGATTCAAAAAGAAGGACACGACTATGGAGGAAAGGCTGAGCCGCGGGCGGACGCGACCATGGAGGAAGGGCTGAGCCGCGGGCGGACGCGACCACGGAGGAAGGGCTGAGCCGCGGGCGGACGTGACCGCGGAGGAAAGGCTGAGCCGCGGGCGGACGCGACCGCGGAGGAAAGGCTGAGCCGTGGGCGGACACGACCAGGGAGGAAAGGCTGAGCCGTGGATTAGGTAAAATGAGGACCGAGCACACGGAGGTGGCCGAACAGCTCAGCAAGAGCGGCTCCAGCAACATTGCAGTGGAAACCCACCTGCAGACCGAACAAGAGAGACCAGAGAGACAATACAGACCAATCTCTCGAGGAGTTGGTCGCGAGGAGGGGAAGAATAAACATAGGGATGCCAATGGAGGGAGAAGAAAACCTTTTAAAGATGGGAGAGATTATAGCTTGTTTATAAGTTAATACAAAGAATCCAATAGGGAGGAAAAACTGACAGGGCAAGAAGCAGGGTGCAGAATTTCTAGCATGACATCTTTGGGTAGATGATGAGAACGGGACCTAGAGTGCAAGGGGGGCAGGGTACGGGACTGGCATTGACTCATCCGCTACAAACTAAATGGCTGAGCTCAAGGGCTTGAGTGCGCCCAGGAGGGTGGTGTGGGGGCAGAGACAGTGCAGATCCCCTCTGGTGGCTCTAATTTTTCTAATTTTCACAGGAGGTTGAAGGAGGAAAGGATACACTGGAGGTTTATTCTCTCCTATATTTGGCATAGGCCATGCAGTCCTATCAGTTAGCTCAGGAGAGGACTTGACAGGGCCCGGGGTCACTACGGGGAGTGGACAGAAGGCACACAGACATTG
>NW_027408764.1:513-1274 GCF_003265705.2 Callorhinus ursinus | reverse complement strand
CAGTGAGAGGTAGACTCAGCTCCATGACCTGAAGAGGGTCTTCATTCTAATGAAGGTCTTCCTGGAAGTTTCTGCTTCCCACTTAGTGCCCCATGGTTGAGTTCTGAGCACCAACCACGCGATGACAGAAGAGGAGCTTGGAAAATTGTGGTCATCTCCAGGAGTGGGGGCGTGGTATGAATTTGAGTATTAGATTAAATAGACTATTTAAAATTATCATTTCTGAATGAGGAATTTATGAGAAACCATCCCCTTGTGATTGTGATGTGCAGCCTGGCTCACAGTACCTACTGCCCCTTATTAGTTATCACATTTTCCTGATGCTGGGCAGGGATGTCTATGGCTTTGAGAAAATATCAGTGAAGTATGCTGAGCAATATATATATATATATACATTTATGTTTTTATTATATTATTATATTATATTATATTATATTATATTATATTATATTATATTATTATATTATATTATTTGTGGTCATTCCAAATGCTTTGTTGTGGGTGACTTCAAGTTTTTAAACATTGTTGTTTGAAAGTATGCATGGTATGGAGGAGGAGGAAGATGGCAGAGGATTTGGAGACCTGGATTTCATCTGGTCTCAGGAATTCAGCTAGATAGGGATCAAACCATTCTGAACACCTATGAACTCAAAAGGAGATTGAAGAAAAGAATAGCAACAACTCTCTGAATAAAAAAGCGACCACTTTCTGGATGGTAGGACGTGTGGAGAAGTGAATCCGAGGTGATATTCGGGAGGATA
>NW_027408764.1:0-413 GCF_003265705.2 Callorhinus ursinus | reverse complement strand
AGGGGTCACAGAGGGACCAGGGGTGCCTGAGTGCAGCAGAGCTCCCAGGTATCAGAGCAGGAAATTCGGCTGCAGAGACAGAGCTGAGGCATGGTCTCTCAGTTTGGGGTTGTCATAAACTGTGATCGGCGACACAGTCGGGCCACTGCTCCTCCAGCAGTGACTCAACAAGCGGCAGATCCGGGGAGACTCCCTTTCCTGCCCTGGGAGGAGCAGCACGGGATGGCACCGCAGGGATTTGCTGGGTTTGGAGACTCCATATTGGGTAGGGTGCCGGAGATTGAGTCGCTTGGTCACAGGCTGCGTGAACATGGATTGTGGCTGGAGACCGGGGAGATGGGACTGATTGACTGCTTTCACTGGGGGTACACTGAGGAGTGGGGCTCTGAGTTCTCAGCTCCTCGGGGGGGGGG
>NW_027408763.1:384-1275 GCF_003265705.2 Callorhinus ursinus | reverse complement strand
TGCAGGCAAATCGTCCACTTCTGGGCTTGGTCTAAGGTCAACGTTCCTGCCCTGTACTTGGGGGAGCTGTCATTAAGAAGCCGGCCTTCCTCCTTCAGACAGCGGAGAATCAGCCCTTGGTTTTGTTTTCTGTTTTCAAAAGGCCCTTACCATGCATAGATAGGCACAGAAGCAAATGAGGGTGACGGTTTTGTCATCTTGGCTGATGCACATGTGTTCGAAAGCAGGCTTTTGGTGTAGTATTCCTTGAAAGGGCTCTTACTGTGCTGCTTCTTGTCTAATCTTCACCATAATGGAACCTCAATCATCTAGGGCAGAACTATAAGCTGGCTACCATTCAGCAGGCTTATGCCCCTAGAGCTCAGAAGCAGCTCAGGAGTATTAGGGCAATCTTCCTTTCGGATATCAGACCCTGAGACTCTCTCCTTGCACAGGACAAGGATGTGAACTTTCCAACAATCCCTGGCTACTGCGTATCGGAGGAAAAGCCTCTGCCTCCTTGAATGTAAAGCTAAACGTAGGAATTCCACAAGGTTTTGGAAATGTGTGGATGTATGGCCAAAAATCCACAATTGAAAAGAAAATGGGACAAGTCCACGAATGAGAGGTGTAACTTCATTTTCTTTGAGCCCAGAAATAAGGAGAGCTCCTTCTTAATACCCATGGCAGAGCCTTTATATATACCCCCTCCGTTGGGCAACTTCACGTGCCTCCGGACTCCAAATGTTAACAGATTTCTTCTAAGAAAAGTAATTTAAATACAACCAATTTAACCTAGAGCGCATTACTAGGTTCAGGGGTAGAATTTAGCGATTCATCGGTTGCGTATAGCACCCAGTGCTAATTGCAAGTACTCTCCTTAATGCCCATTCCCCAATTTCCCCATTCCTC
>NW_027408763.1:0-284 GCF_003265705.2 Callorhinus ursinus | reverse complement strand
ATTTGATTTTTCCTTCCATTTCCCTTAGGTTCAACGGTTTACTTTTTTTTATTGTTGTTTTTTTTTTCAGTTTGACAGCATAGAGATCATCCTAGGATTCTGTTGTAGTGCTCAACAATGATTCCTTAGTTGCCGATCATACTCGGTGATCATGCCAACACCTGCCCTTCTGACTACACAACACCTGTGTCGTGCTGTGAAGCTTCCCTTTCAACAGGTGTGAGCCCTAGACCACAGTTGCTGGTTCCTGTTCCAGTGAGATTTGGAAGAGATCACACGAGATT
>NW_027408762.1:0-1275 GCF_003265705.2 Callorhinus ursinus | reverse complement strand
AAACCAAGGAGTCGATCCCATTTACAATTGCACCCACAACCATAAGACACCTAGGAATAAATTTAACCAAAGAGGCAAAGGCTCTGTCCTCAGAAAACTATAAAATACTCATGAAAGAAATTGAAGAAGACACAAAGAAATGGAAAAACGTTCCATGCTCATGGATTGGAAGAACAAACATTGTATGTGAAGATGTCAATGCTACCTAGAGCAATCTACATATTCTATGCAATCCCTATCAAAATAGCATCCACTTTTTTCAAAGAAATGGAACAAATAATCCTAAAATTTGTATGGAACCAGAAGAGACCCCGAATAGCCAGAGGAATCTTGAAAAAGAAAAGCAAAGCTGGCGGCATCACAATTCCGGACTTCCAGCTCTATTACAAAGCTGTCATCATCAAGACAGTATGGTACTGGCACAAAAACAGACACATAGATCAATGGAACAGAATAGAGAGCCCAGAAATGGACCCTCAACTCTATGGTCAACTTATCTTTGACAAAGCAGGAAAGAATGTCCAATGGAATAAAGACAGTCTCTTCCACAAATGGTGTGGGGAAAATTGGACAGCCACATGCAGAAGAATGAAACTGGACCATTTCCTTACACCACACACAAAAATAGACCCCAAATGGTTGAAAGACCTAAACGTGAGACAGGAGTCCATCAAAATCCTAAAGAAGAACACAGGCAGCAACCTCTTCGACCTCAGCCACAGCAACTTCTTCCTAGAAACCTCGCCAAAGGCAAGGGAAGCCAGGGCAAAAATGAACTATTGGGATTTCATCAAGATAAAAAGCTTTTGCACAGCAAAAGAAACAGTCCACAAAACCAAAAGACAACCGACAGAATGGGAGAAAATATTTGCAAATGACATATCAGATAAAGGGCTAGTTTTCAAAATCTATAAAGAACTTATCAAACTCAACAGCCAAAGAACAAACAATCCAATCAAGAAATGGGCAGACGACATGAACAGACATTTTTCCAAAGAAGACATCCAAATGGCCAACAGACACATGAAAAACTGCTCAACATCGCTCAGTATCAGGGAAATCCAGATCAAAACCTCAGTGAGATACTACCTCACACCAGTCAGAATGGCTAAAATTAATAAGTCAGGAAACGACAGATGTTCGCAGGGATGCGGAGAAAGGGCAACCCTCCTACACTGTTGGTGGGAATGCAAGTTGGTGCAACCCCTCTGGAAAACAGTATGGAGGTTCCTCAAACAGTTTAAAATAGAGCTACAATACGATCCAGCAATTGCA
>NW_027408761.1:428-1275 GCF_003265705.2 Callorhinus ursinus | reverse complement strand
ATACTCAGAAATATTGTGACATGAAGCATACATGATAAATCAATGCATCATCTCTACTTTGATATACACGGACCTCAGATTTGAATCTTTGTCCCTGGGTGTGAAGTTCCTGTGCCAGAGCCAGCATATCATCATCTGGAGCCTTGTCCTATCCCTTACCACCAAAGCCTAGCACATCATTGGCCAAAGTAGACACGATTAAATAAATGCATATGGAATGATGGAGCATAGTCTTACATTTCTGGCTTCATAATTCCCAACTGTGCAAGGATACCAAGGATTGACTATCAGTCAAATTTTATCAGAGATACCAGGCTCCTTCTGCTTCTGTGCTCAGATTTACAGCCTCTCCAGCAGTGGCTCTCAGGTCTCCCTCTTTTTCACAGTAATAACTGTAGGGCTTTCCACCTGCAAATCTTCCTTCACAATCAGAGTGATCTTCCTGCCTGCGTTTTCATCACCCCATGCCTCTCTGCTCAGTAGCTGCCTGCTCCCACAAGGACTCAGCCCTGCCAGTATCTTCTGACCATTCTCTTAACCAACTGTCAAGAACCATGCCAGGCACGAAAGGTTTATTGTCATTGGTGGTGAAAAGCTACAACCACAGGACAAAACTCTTCTGAATGAAAAGGGAACCCAGGACCTGCTTCTGCCCTTAACATATGTGATTTACAGAAGAAGCTAAGTTGTGAAAAAATGTGTAAAACTTGTTTCATGAGGACTGCAGTCAATGGTCACTATGGTTAATCATATTTTATTGTATATTTGAAGGTTGCTAGGACAAAATTCTTAAATGTTCTTTTCACAAGAAAACGTGAAACTGTGGGGAGAGATGCTAACCAGAATG
>NW_027408761.1:0-328 GCF_003265705.2 Callorhinus ursinus | reverse complement strand
GTTTCATGAGGACTGCAGTCAATGGTCACTATGGTTAATCATAGTTTATTGTATATTTGAAGGTTGCTAGGACAAAATTCTTAAATGTTCTTTTCACAAGAAAACGTGAAACTGTGGGGATAGATGCTAACCAGAATGAAGTGGTGATTATTTCACAATATATACAGATATCGCTCTGTCATATACCCAAAAGGAATATAATGTTACCTGTTAGTTATACCTCAATTATTACAAATAAATGAATAAAACAGGAATTGGCAAAATGTAAAGTCAGTGAAACCAAAAATAACTGCTTTTACTCATGCAATTGTAGGTGAAGCAGGAAAAG
>NW_027408760.1:0-1275 GCF_003265705.2 Callorhinus ursinus | reverse complement strand
GTATATCAATAGTTATTGGCACCCAGTACCGTCCTTTCCTCAAGACTCTAAGTTTTTCTTTGTTGAAGATACAGATTCTAGCCTGCAAGCCTTCAGGGAAATGTCAGGGGAGAGGGGTGCCTGGGTGGCTCAGTGGTTAAGCGTCTGCCTTCAGCTCAGGGTCATGGTCCCAGGATCCTGGGATCGAGCCCCGCATCGGGCTCCCTGCTCGGCGGGAAGCCTGCTTCTTCCTCTCCCACTCCCCCTGCTTGTGTTCCTGCTCTCTCTGTCTCTCTCTCTCTGTCAAATAAATAAATAAAATCTTTAAAAAAAAAAAAAGAAAATGTCAGAGGAGAGTGAAAACCACCTATAGACGAGACTATGTGTCCATGGTTCATTTTGTGCAGCAAATGACAATATCAGAATAGAGGGGGGTTAAATTCTCTGTGTGCTATAACACAGAACTGTTTCCCTGAGAGTTCAATTAATGCTCCCTCTCGAGCAGAAACATATTATGGACAATGAGAGTCCTAGCAAATCTCTGACACCTCCCGTTCCCTTCTGTAACATGGACGCTTGGTGAAACATTCATTACATTTTACCTGTACAAAACTATACTTTGATTTGACAGATCATTTGATGTTGTTTAGCTTTTACAGCTGTGTTGAGCTAATTAAAAAACCTGCAAAACAATCCTTATTATCTCTAGCATTCTTTTTTAAATAAGACTGTAGAATAAATTTTTGTGAGTGCCTGTGGGAACTTTGGGACCTCACAAAGATGTTTTCATGTAAATATATATATTATATATATATATATATTTGATATAACTTATACATATATTTGATATAATTTATAATATATATATCACTCTTTTCCCTAAGTTATGGTCCCAATTTGGGGATGGCAACATCAAGAGTTATGAGAGGAAATTTGACTGCTTGATTAAGATAGAAACAATAGCTTGGTTACCTATTAAAGCAGCAATGGAGTATTTTAAGTAAATATAGAAGAAGGAGCTAAGAAGATTCTTAGCTCCTTAAGAATCCAGGGAATGATAAAGTAAGCACACAGTACAGGAAACTATTCTGGGGGAAATTAGAAGCCTTGCTATCCAGACAGAGAACACAGAAGGTAGTGAATAACCTTGTACTCTCCCTTGTGAAAGCAGGCTACATGCTCTAAGATCAATTTATCTGTTAAAACAGAAATCAAATTCTAGTTTTAAATTAATATCAGATCTAGCAGGAAGGATTCTGCAGTTCCTCCCACCCCTTTTGTTAAACCCATGAATAA
>NW_027408759.1:514-1275 GCF_003265705.2 Callorhinus ursinus | reverse complement strand
TGGAACCTTTTTATCTCTCCTTCTATTTTCAATGATAGCCTAGCTGGGTATAGTATTCTTGGCTGCATATTTTTCTCGTTTAGTGCTCTGAAGATATCATGCCAGTCCTTTCTGGCCTGCCAGGTCTCTGTGGATAGGTCTGTTGCCAATCTAATGTTTCTACCATTATAGGTTACATATCTCTTCTCCCGAGCTGCTTTCAGGATTTTCTCTTTGTCTCTGAGACTTGTAAGTTTTACTCTTAGATGTCGGGGTGTTGACCTATTTTTATTGATTTTGAGAGGGGTTCTCTGTGCCTCCTGGATTTTGATGCCTATTTCCTTCCTCACATTAGGGAAGTTCTCTGCTATTATTTGCTCCAATATACCTTCTGCCCCTCTCTCTCTTTCTTCTGCTTCTGGAATCCCAATTATTCTAATGTTGTTTCATCTTATCGTTTCGCCTATCTCTCAAATTCTGCCCTCGTGATCCTGTAGTTGTTTCTCAGCCTCTTTATTTTCCATCATTTGGTCTTCTATATCGCTGATTCTTCCTTCTGCCTCATTTATCCTAGCAGTTAGTGTCCCCATTTTTGATTGCACCTCATTAAGAGCCTTTTTGATTTCAACTTGGTTAGATTTTAGTTCCTTTATTTCTCCAGAAAGGGTTTCTCTAATAATTTCCTCATTTTTTTCAAGCCTAGCTAGTATCTTTAAAGTCATGATTCTGAACCCTGGGTCGGACATCATACTAATGTCAGTATTGAGTAGGTCCCTGGCAGA
>NW_027408759.1:0-414 GCF_003265705.2 Callorhinus ursinus | reverse complement strand
AACAGAACAAAACAAAACAAAAAAAAACCAGAATATGATCAAATATGATCAGGCTAGTGCATAGATCAGTGCCACACACTAGCTTTTGGGCATATTTTAGTCTGTTAGAAGAAAGTTCCTGCTAAAATTTTAAAGGAGGAAAGACTTATATATGTACAAAATAAGGGTTGATACAATGAAGGGATGGCAGATGACTGTAAAGATGAAAATTATAAAAGATTTTATAAAAGGAATTGATAAGATAAGAAGTTGTTTTTAAAAAGATAGAAGATTTAAAAAGAAAAAGAAAAAAGAAAAAAACAAAAAAAAAAGGGAGAGAATGTGATCAGGCAGAAGACTAGAACAAAGCCATACATTAGTGATTTAGGGTATATTTTGATCTGTTAGAAGAAACTGTATCTCAAAATTTTAAAG
>NW_027408758.1:0-1275 GCF_003265705.2 Callorhinus ursinus | reverse complement strand
AAGGAAATGCAAATCAAAACCACACTGAGGGAGGCGGAGCAAGATGGCGGAGGAGTAGGAGACCTGGATTTCGTCTGGTCTCAGGAATTCAGCCGAATAGGGATCAAACCATTCTGAACACCTACAAACTCAACAGGAGATCAAAGAAAATAGCAACAACTCTCTGAACAGAAAAGCGACCACTTTCTGGAAGGTAGGACATGCAGAGAAGTGAATCCGAGGTGATATTCGGGAGGATAGACGGTGGGGGAGGGGGCCTCCGCCGACCACTTCTGGCAAGTGATAGAGCCGCGGAGCACAAAATCGGAACTTTTAGAAGTCGGCTCTGCTGAGGGACGTTGCTCCAGTGGCTAAGCTGGGGGTGGAACCCTCGCGGGACAGTGTGGTCTCAGGACCCTTGGGGTCACAGAAATACTGGGGGTGTCTGAGTGCGGCAGAGCTCCAGGGTATCAGAGCGGGGAAGCCAGCTGCAGGGATGGAGCCGAGGCACGGGCTATCAGCTCGGGGTTGCCATAAACTGTGATCGGTGACAGTCGGGCCACTGCTCCTCCAGCAGGGACCCAACAAGCAGCAGAGCAGGGGAGACTCCCCTTCCTCCCCCAGGAGGAGCGGCGCGGGAGCGCACCCCAGGGATCTGCTGGGTTTCAAACTCCACATGGGGTCGGGTGCCAGAGATAGAAATGCTCAGTCACAGGCCGGGTGAGCACAGAGTGTGGCAGGAGACCGGGGAGATGGCAGTGACTGACTGCTTTTCTCTGGGGGTGCACTGAGGAGCGGGGCCCCAAGTTCTCGGCTCCTCCAGGGCGGAGATTGGGAGGCCACCATTTTCATTCTCATCCTCCAAAGCTGTAGGGACAGTTTGCAGGGAACAAAAGCTCCAGAGAGCAAACCTGAGCAGATTGCTTAGGCTGGACCAGCAAGGGCGGGGCAATTCCACCTCCAAAGACAAAGGCAAAGACTTTTGGGAACCACGGCAACAAGCCCCTCCCCCAGAAGATCAGCAAGAACAGCCAGCCAAGACCAAGTTTACCGATCAATGAGAATGGCAGAACTCCAGTGCTAGGGGAATATTCCACATAGAATTCATGGCTTTTTTACCATGATTCATTAGTCTTTCAAAGTTAATTTTTTTAACTGTTTTTTTTAGTATTTCTTTTTCCATTTTTCAACCAACATCTTATCAATCCCTTTTTTTAAAAAACATTTTTATTTTTCATTTTTAGAGTCATATTCTATCCCTTCATAATAGTTACCCTTATTTTTGGCATATATATA
>NW_027408757.1:0-1275 GCF_003265705.2 Callorhinus ursinus | reverse complement strand
TCTGTCTCTGTGTCTGTGTCTCTCACAGGAGCAGATCTGTGGGTTCCATAGGCGATGTGAGAACCCTCAGTAGCCTCCCTTGTACCCGTTTCCCTCTCTGGTCCTGGGGTTCCGTTCAATCCAAAGGCCTCCTCACCCTAACCGGAGGAGTGATTCTGGATCCTCTTCCACATGGGGACCCTGAGGCTGCAACAAGGAGGGCCCTGACCTTGGTCTCCAGACTGGTGGCCCTGTCCTCTGCCACGTTCTGCGTAGCTATATCCTCAGCCCCCCAAGCCCCGAGTCTGTCCTCTGCTGAGAAGCACCATGAGGGGTTAGAAAACATGTTCCCAAGACTGGGATCTCAGGGGTTCGGGGATGGATATCCAAGGCCAAAAGGCACTTCTACAAGACTGTCGGAACCTTGGGACACTGCATCTTTGCAGCCTAAGTGACAGCCGAGTAAGTTGAGGCCTTTTGTGCTATAGCCCTCCGGGCTTGGGGGTGTGTATCTCTTCTTACTCCCAAGTGCGCAGGGTGGTGATGGATAATGGAAGCCAGACCCTGTCTTTTCCCCGTACCCTGGAAAAGCCCTGGGACCCTTCAGGAAACCTGACCATCAAGCGGACTATCGCACCGTCCCTATGGGGCCTGGTTCGGGGTCCTGTAGCCCCACAGTGAGGAGAAGTGAGGTCAGGCACTAGCGGGGAGAGGGCAGAGTCGAATCTCCCTCGGGGCCATGGATCCCTGCTCAGTGCAGACCCTGTTGTAGGCAGGCCCCTCGGGCACCGAGATTCCAGATCCTGGTCTGGCTCCGGGAGGGATACCAGAGTGTGGCTCCTGCTAGCTCAGATGTGTCACTCTCTCCTGGAGCTACAGCCTGTCCATGCAGCTGAGCTCCCCATCCTAGCCGGCCAGCTCACCTTCACGGTCAAGAACAGGCCATCATGAATGTCAGGGGCAAGTGCGTGGCTGCTCAGGCAGGCGAGGGCTCAATTTCAACTGAGGTAGACTCTGGCTTTTCTAGCAGGGGCTCTGGAGGGCTGCCTTTCCATCTCCTCTACTGACCAGCTCTGGGACTGGAGCCATTTTACCTCCCCTCGCTGGGCGTCGCTCTCCTCCTCTGTGCGATGGGTGGATGCTGAATAATCCCTCCCATGGCGGGAACATGTGGAGTGCTGGTGATTGACGTAAGCCTGGCACGGAGCCTGGATGGCAGAGTGCACAGGGGGATGGTGAGCGGTGTGGGCAGTGAGCACTCCTTCCGCGGAAAGCAATTTAGCTCTTCCATGCAGC
>NW_027408756.1:0-1275 GCF_003265705.2 Callorhinus ursinus | reverse complement strand
TTGCCATTTGCAATGACGTGGATGGAACTGAAGGGTGTTATGCTGAGTGAAATAAGTCAATCAGAGAAAGACATGTATCATATGACCTCACTGATATGAGGAATTCTTAATCTCAGGAAACAAACTGGGGGTTGATGGAGTGGTGGGAGGTGGGAGGGATGGGGTGGCTGGGGGATAGACATTGGGGAGGGTATGTGCTATGGTGAGCGCTGTGAATTGTGCAAGACTGTTGAATCCAGATCTGTACTTCTGAAATAAATAATGCAATATATGTTAAGAAAAAAAAAAGAAGATAGCAGGAGGGGAAGAATGAAGGGGAGTAAGTCAGAGGGGGAGACGAACTATGAAAGACAATGGACCCTGGAAAAGAAACTGAGGGTTCTAGAGGGGAGGGGGGTGGGCAGATGGGTTAGCCTGGTGATGGGTATTAAAGATGGCACGTTCTGCGTGGAGCACTGTTTGTTATGCACAATCAATCATGGAACACTACATCAAAACTAATGATGTATGGTGATCAACATAACAATAAAAAAATATAAAAAAAAAGAAATTTTCAAACCATTTTCCAAAGTGGTCATATCATTTTAAATTCCCACTAGATCTGTGTGAGAATTCTGTTTACTTCACAGATTTGTATTCCAGCAGGTATGGAGTAGTATCTCACTGTGGTATTTATATTTTCCTAGTGATTAATAATGTTGTGAAAATTTTTATGTCTCTATTTTTTGTGGAGTTTTTTTTCAAATTATGTGAAATTTATTCACCTTTATTTAAGGTTTTAATTAATAGAATATTTTATAATACTGATGAAATCACATGTCAAAGTGTGCAACTGAAATTTGGCACATAATAGTCATTTATATTAATAATTTTTTAGACAAAAGAAGTAGTTAAACAAAAAATGGTTTTTTTTGAAGAGGTATCCTTTTCCTTTTTTTTAAAATTTTATTATGTTATGTTAGTCACCATACATCATTAGTTTTTGATGTAGTGATCCACAATTCATTGTTTTCGTATAACACCCAGCGCTCCATGCAGTATGTGCCCTCCTTAATACCCATCACCAGGCTAACCCATCCCCCCGCCCCCCTCCCCTCTAGAACCCTCAGTTTGTTTCTCAGAGTCCATAGTCTCTCATGGTTCATCTTTCCCTCTGATTTCCCCCCTTCATTTTTCCCTTCCTTCTAATGTCCTCCATGCTATTTCTTATGTTCCACAAATAAGTGAAACCATATGATAATTGACTTTCTCTGCTTGACTTATTTCACTTAGCAT
>NW_027408755.1:0-1275 GCF_003265705.2 Callorhinus ursinus | reverse complement strand
CCTGTGCCCCGTGGCCTGGCGCCCACATCCCGTGAAGGTCCTGTGAGCCCGGTGCATTGTGCAAAGCCTGTGCACACCTTCTGGGGTCACCTGGTGTCTCCCTTGCAGCAGCCTGCATCTTCCTGTATAGGGTCTCCTCTGAGCAGTCTGTGAGGCCGGACTGTGCCCATGTCATGGGCACGGAAGCAAGAGTCCAGAAGTTTCAGACGACCTGTTCCCAGTCCTAGTTTGTGGAGCCTGGGCCAAGAATGGTCAACAAGCAGAGGAGGACTTGGGCCCAGGGAGCCTGAGGGAGGACGTGGCACAGTGAGCCTGCAGGAGAGTGAGCACCGTGGGAGCCTGGCGCTCAGACCTGCTGGGAGACCACATCTCACCCTCACTGGCTTTGTCTCCAGGGCTGGAGGTCGTCAGGGTATCCACCCTCCGCGGCTACAGGCTGACAGTGGCTGGCAGGAGGGGAGGCACCTGGTGCAGGAGAGAAGCCTCGGCAGAGAGGAGCGGGCAGGCACTCCCCCATCGGCAGGTGCACTGTGGAAGGCTGAGGGGGCATCTACAGAGAGCAGTGCCTGCACCTGAAGTCTTTACACAGACCCCCTCCTCAGGCTCAGCACAAGCTTGCCTGGATGGCCTTTGTCCCCCAAATACAAAGTCTGGCCCAGTACGCCCCTCAAGCCCCGACTCCCAATCATTGGTACTCACCTGAAGTGACAAGAAATGGCCAGTAGTTTAGGTGGTTTTGGGTGCACAGGGACATTTGTTTTTCTGGCCTGAGCTGCAACATTGCTGGCATTTTAAAGATCTCAGGGCCTTGATTCAAAATCAGTAGGATGCCGGGAACCCCAGACAGCTTTCTGGAAACCTTCTTCTGCGCCTTGCAGCCCTCCCATCCCACCAGTGCTGCTAAGAATCTCTCCAGGTCACAGACCCACACTCTTGGGACCTCAGATGTCCCAGACGATGTGCCTTCAAAAAGTGATCCCGGTGGAGCAGCAGGACACACTGCGGGTTCCAGCAAATCCGCCTGCCAGAACCTGAGGGTACTGCTGGACGAGATGTCTGAAAACAGCCAGCTCAGGGTTCCAGGAAGATACCAGAGTTACAGGAGTAACTGAGGAGCATCTGAAGTTCGGGTAGGGGCAGTCACAGCTTCCAGACCCTTCTTCACTAAACTCCTCATTCCTCAGCCTTTCTTCCGGTGATTCTGCTTGGTTTCTATTGGCCCCAACTGTTATCCATTGCCTTAGGCAGCAGAGACTCACGTATGCCTTTAAATGT
>NW_027408754.1:0-1275 GCF_003265705.2 Callorhinus ursinus | reverse complement strand
TCACAGTGGGCCCAGTAGGCCCCGAACCCATCCCAGTCCTGGAGCACATCATCCAGCAGCAGGCAGAATCACACACTGGTTCCCTGACCTGTGTAGTGAGGGCTGTTCTGGTGGCCAAGCCCAGTGGGAGCCTCTGGACTGCCTAGAATTGTAACCTCTTCTTGGAGGGATTTCTGAGATCAGTGCCCCCATCAAGGACTGGAAGGGTGCATGGATAGTGAGCCCTGCATCATCTGCACTCAGCTCACTCACTCGACGGTGCAGAACAAAGATGGATTGTCTTAAACTTACCAGGTGGTACTCTTAATTGCAGTTGATGTTCCCGATGCTTGAGCAAATGAACACATCCTCTGGAACATTCTCTGCAGTGGTCTGTCTGGCAAATGCTCTTAGGAAGGACCACCAGATCAGCTTGCTTTCAGCCGCCAGCAGTGCATTGTATCGTCCCACCTCAGGGGTATACCAGCTCTCCAGCCCTGTGTCATGCTTTATGTCACAGGGCCCTTGACTGTCTCTCCCTTCACAGGGTAGCATGCTGGCCCATTACATGGGGGATACCATGCGGACTGGCTCAAGTAAGAAGTAGCACCTACTCTAGATGCACTGGAAAGATGTTTGCTTGTCAGAGGTGGGAAAGAAATCTGACAGAAATTAGATACTTTCATCCTCATTGAAATTTCTAGGGATCCAGTGGAGTGGGGCTTGCTGAAGTATCTTTTTTATGGTGAAGGATAGATTTTGCATCTGGCTCTTCCTACAACCAAAAGGAAGACACACTTGGGGTGTCTGGGTGGCTCAGTCGGTTAAACCTCCAACTCTTGGTTTCAGCTCAGGTCATGATCTCAGGGTCATGAAATTGAGCCCCACATCATGCTCTATACCCAGTTGGAAGTCTGCATGAGTTTCTTTCCCTCTCCCCCCCCCCCCTCCTCCCCCCCCCCAACTCACACACATGCTTATGCACGCACGCTTTCTCTCTCTCTCTCTCTCTGTCTCAAATAAATAAAATTTACAAAAGAAAAAACAAAACTAAAAGGAGACATGGTGCCTAGTGAGCCCCTTAGCATTTTGGAAGCGACATACTCTTCATTTGGGTGTGCTACTCTGGCCAGTTACCAAGTGACTTGAAAAGTTGCTAGTTTTGAGTGGGGTCCAGAATAAGAAGGCTCTGTAGCAGGTCCAGGTGCCACCTGGGCCACATGATCCAGCAGATCCAGTGGCGCCCCAAGTATCTGCGGTAGACAAAGGTGCTCTTTGGAGCCTTTGCAGACCTTT
>NW_027408753.1:0-1276 GCF_003265705.2 Callorhinus ursinus | reverse complement strand
CACTCGGGGGCTAAAGTCAGAGCTGAGTTTTCAGAGGCAGGAAGTGCTGCTCAAGGAAAGGGATTCTGCTGAGTGAGGAGAGGGCAGGGCAGGACCAGCCGGGAGACTCTCCCAGGGTTATCAGAACAGCCGTTCTCAAAGTGTGGTCTGGGGAACACCTGACGTCACTGAGGCCCTGTCACAGAGTCCATGAGGTTAAATCTCTTTTCCTAACATTACTTAGACATTATTTGCCTTTTCGACATGTTGACGTTCACACTGAGGTAAAACTTAGCAAGAACAGAAGTGATGGGTGCGAACTGCAATAGTTGTCATTCTTCACCACTACTCACTCCCATAAAAAACCAGAAACACTCTTTCCGCCATCTTTCCGTGCCGCCATATAGTCACATGAATATCTTGGCGGATGCTCTCAAGAGCAGTAACAATGCCTGGGAGAGAAGCGAAAGGCAGGTCCTATTAGCCATGCTCCAAAGTCATCGTCCCGTTTCTAACTGTGAGGACGAAGCTCGGTTACATTGTTGAATTTGAAATCACTGTTGATCACAGAGCTGGGAGCATTGTTGGGAACCCCCGGGGCAGGTTAAACACATGTGAAGTAAGCAGCCCCAGGTTTGATGTACAACTGAAAGATCTAGAAAAATGGTGGAAGAATCTGCTCCCATCCCTCCAGTTTGGTTTCATTGTCCTGACAACCTCAGCTGGCCTCGTGGACCATGGAGAAGCAAGATGAAAACACACAGGAGGGAAAATCCTGGGATTCTTTTTCTAAGGATGTAATATATACATGCAAATAAAATGCCTCCACAGAAAATGAAAATAAAAATAAGCTAATATTACATTAAAACATCCCGATCGAAGCATTAAAAATTATCTTTATTAATTATTCTCAAATCCACACTTAAACATGTCATATATGATGACATGGGTTGTCCCACACTTCCACTACTTGCAGAAGCCCCAAGGAAAATAATTTGTGTGAAATTAACTGGACTCTTTTTTCTTTTTTTTACAGAAGCCATTTTTTTTAAGATTTTATTTATTTATTTGACAGAGAGATGGAGAGAGAACACAGGTAGGCAAGTGGCAGGCAGAGGGAGAGGGAGAAGCCGGCTCCTGGCTCAGACGGGAGCCCAATGTGGGGCTCGATCCCACAACCCTGGGATCATGACCTGAGCCGAAGGCAGCCACTTAACCACCTGAGCCACCCAGGCGCCCCACAGAATCCATTTTTCCTGAAGACATGAATGACACAGAAACTTGGAATATTTAGACT
>NW_027408752.1:349-1276 GCF_003265705.2 Callorhinus ursinus | reverse complement strand
CCCCAGGTAAGCAGTTTCTTAAAAAGTTAAATATACACTTAGCATATGATGAAGCAATCCTACTATTAAGTATTTTACCTCCCCCAAAATGAAAACATACGCTCACACAAAGACCTGCACGTGACTGCTTTTAGCAGCTTTATTCATAATAGCCAAAAAACTAAGAACAACTCAAATGTCCATTAGCTGATGAATGCATAAACAAACTTGTGTATCCATACAACTGGAATACTACTCAGCAATAAAAAGGAATGAACTGCAGATAGATGCAACAAACTGGATGAATCTCAAAAGGATTATGCTGAGTGACAGGAGCCAATCACAAAAGACTACATACTGTATGATTTCATTCATAAGACATGGTGGGAAAGGCAAAACCTCAGGGACAAACATGAGGCTGGTGGCTGCCAGGGGCTGATGGTGGGAAAAGGGGACTGACTGCAAACAAAAATGTTCTGTATCTCAGATGTGGTGGTGGTTACGTAACTATATGTTTGCCAAAACTCATCAAACTGTATACTGAAAAAGAGTAAGTTTTATTTAATGAAAATTATACCTCAATAAATCCGACTTAAGAAAAGAATAAAACAAACATAAACAACTAAGTGAAAATAAACATAAGAAAAATCAACTTACAGTTTTTCCAATTCAAGGGTCATCATGAGGATGCTCTCAATTGTTGGAAGTGACACCTGTGTTGTTCCCATGTCTCTGAAGGAGAAAGTCCAAACAAGAATGATACCCAACACAAAAATTCTATACTTAAAAAGAGACTTAACAACATGTGATTAGTTAAATTCCGTCAAGCCAGCTCAAGAGTTAACTTGCTATGGACAATAATTTCAGAGAACATTTATTGAAGAAATTTAAATTTATGTGCATCATCAAATTAATCCCCGTGGTGATGAACAGTACAATCTCTTTTTA
>NW_027408752.1:0-339 GCF_003265705.2 Callorhinus ursinus | reverse complement strand
TTCAATTTTTTTCACATTCTCACCAACACCTTCTGATCAAAAATCTTCTAATCTTAATCCTAATCGGTGTGAAGTGGTATTGTGGTTTTGATTTCTATTTCCCTGGTGGCTACTGATTTTGCAGGTGCTCATTGGCCATCTGTAGATCTTTGGGAAAATGTCTAGTATTCAGATCCTTTGCCCATTTTTTAGTTGTCTTTTTATTATCGAGTTGTAAAAGTTCTTTACCAGATACATGATTTGCAAATATTTTCTCACATTCTGTGGGCTACCTTTCACTTTCTTGATGGTGTTCTTTGAAACAAAAGAATTACGTTTTGATGAAGACTGATTTATCTA
>NW_027408751.1:0-1276 GCF_003265705.2 Callorhinus ursinus | reverse complement strand
TTCACAGACATATTCAGAACATTCCATCCCAAAGCAACGGAATACACGTTCTTCTCTAGTGCCCATGGAACATTCTCCAGAATTGATCACATCCTAGGTCACAAATCAGGTCTCAACCGGTACCAAAAGATTGGGATCATTCCCTGCATCTTTTCAGACCACAATGCTTTGAAACTAGAACTCAATCACAAGAGGAAAATCGGAAAGAACTCAAATACATGGAGGCTAAAGAGCATCCTACTAAAGAATGAATGGGTCAACCAGGAAATTAAAGAAGAATTAAAAAAATTCATGGAAACCAATGAAAATGAAAACACAACTGTCCAAAATCTTTGGGATACAGCAAAGGCAGTCCTGAGAGGAAAGTATATAGCAATACAAGCCTTTCTCAAGAAACAAGAAAGGTCTCAAATACACAACCTAACCCTACACCTAAAGGAGCTGGAGAAAGAACAGCAAATAAAGCCTAAACCCAGCAGGAGAAGAGAAATCATAAAGATCAGAGCAGAAATCAATGAACTAGAAACCAAAAGAACAGTAGAATAGATCAACGAAACTAGGAGCTGGTTCTTTGAAAGAATTAACAAGATTGATAAACCCCTGGCCAGACTTATCAAAAAGAAAGGAGAAATGACCCAAATCCACAAAATCATGAATGCAAGAGGAGAGATCACAACCAACACCAAAGAAATACAAACAATTATAAGAACATATTATGAGCAACTCTATGCCAGCAAATTAGAGAACCTGGAAGAAATGGGTGCATTCCTAGAGATGTATCAACTACCAAAATTGAACCAGGAAGAAATAGAAAACCTGAACAGACCTATAACCACTAAGGAAATTGAAGCAGTCATCAAAAATCTCCCAAGAAACAAAAGCCCAGGGCCAGATGGCTTCCCAGGGGAATGCTATCAGACATTTCAAGAATTAATACCTATTCTCCTGAAACTGTTCCAAAAAATAGAAATGGAAGGAAAACTTCCAAATTCATTTTATGAGGCCAACATTACCTTGATCCCAAAACCAGACAAAGACCCCATCAAAAAGGAGAATTACAGACCCATATCCTTGATGAACATGGATGCAAAAATTCTCACCAAAATACTAGCCAATAGGATCCAACAGTACATTAAAAGGATTATTCACCACGACCAAGTGGGATTTATCCCTGGGCTGCAAGGCTGGTTGAACATCCGCAAATCAATCAACGTGATACAATACATTAACAAAAGAAAGAACAAGAATCATATGATCCTCTCAATAGATGCAGAAA
>NW_027408750.1:681-1276 GCF_003265705.2 Callorhinus ursinus | reverse complement strand
GGCACCACACCCAGGGGCGATTAGCCAGCTACCTGGTGGTGGGTTCACTGAAATGGGCCACTCCCATCATGGAGAGGGCAGCAATTTGTCCTTATTGGAACAGACACTTACTCTGGGTACAGATATGCCTTGAACTTTGCGCAAAGCTGCTGCCAAAACTACTATCTGTGGACTTTCAGAATGCCTTGCCCGCCATCGTCACAGCAGTGCTTCTGATCTAGGAAATACTTCACAGCAGAAGAACAACAATGGGCCCATGCCCTCGGAATTCACTGGTCATGCATGTTTCCCACGATCCTGAAGCAGCTGGTTCGACAGAATGGTGGAATGTCCTTCTGAAGACTGTTACGGTGCCCGCTAGGTGGCAATACCTCGCAGGGCTGAAGAAAGGTACTCTAGGAGGGTGTATTCGCCCTGAATCTGTATTCAATATATGGTGGTACTTCTCCCATCGCCGGGGTTCACAGGTAGAATCGAGGAGTAGAATCGGGAGTGGTAGCACTCACCATTATCCGTAATGACCCACTAGCAAACTTTCTGTCTCCTGTTCCTGTAACCTTAGGAACCAGTGCTGCTAGACTAGAGTTCTAGCTCC
>NW_027408750.1:0-581 GCF_003265705.2 Callorhinus ursinus | reverse complement strand
TAGAACACAGAACATGCCTCAGGGCATGTCTTAGTATTACCATAATTTGGCCCCATTAATGATTTTTTAAAAGCCAAGAAGCAAGTATGTCTAAGGTTGACAAATCTTCAACTCCAAGACAATCTAAGGGACTAATAATAAGCACTCCCTTGAATGCCATCGACAAGGTTAAAGAAAGCTATGAATTTAGAAGAGAAAGATGAATTTAAAAGATTTACGAAATTCACTACATGCAGCAAAGGATACAGACCTACCAAAGACTTAGCAGAAACAAAGCCAGGAGTCATAAAACCCTCATGGAAAATTTCCAGGGCTTACATCCCAGGCCTCCTGAAACCTATTCCTAAGGGTACATTTAGAAGCAGTGACATCATTTAGAAGGTTCTTCCTCTAGTTCCCCAACTTGCAGATGATGTGGTTTATTGAAGTTCAAAATTATTGTCTATCACATATTCATTCAATAGGTTTATTAGGCAATCACTATGTGGGAATCATTGTTCTAAGCCCTAATTTATAAACAAAATATTTGAGCTTACACCTTACATTATAATGAGAAAGACTACCAATAAAACAAATATATT
>NW_027408749.1:0-1276 GCF_003265705.2 Callorhinus ursinus | reverse complement strand
AGAGAATATTTGCTCTGGGCACGGGTATAATATGCCGATCTAAACTCAAAGAAATCTTGGGACTTTCCTGCGAGACAGGCAAGATGGCAGAAGAGTAGGGGACCTTGTTTCATCTGGTCCCTTGAATTTAGTTGGATATATATCAAACTATTCTAAACACCCATGAATTCAGTCTGAGATGTAAGAAAATATATCTGGATCTCCACAAGCAGAAAACTACCGCTTTTCCCAAGATAGAAGGTACAGAGACATGAACCTCAAGGGAGATATTGGTAGATAAATGGGGGGGAGGAGCCTCCATAAGTCAGCTCATGGAAAGTGATACAACGCCAGATTGCAAAATCAGAACCCTTAGAAATCTGCTCCAGTCAGAGACATTCCATTCTGAAAGGGGCTCAGGGGATGAAAAGGGCAACATTCTAGGTGGGATCCTGAGACCACAATAATCCAGGAGTCACAGAATGAATGGGGGTGCCAGAACTGGTAGAGTGCCCAAGCAGTGGAACAGGGAAACTGGTTATGGTCAGCGAGATCAGGAGAGATCTCTCAGCTCGGGTCACCCTAAACCACAAGCCAGGCCAGTCAAGTGACTGCTCTTTGCCTGAGCAACCTGAAAATGACTGGAACACATGGGCCATTTACCTTCCCCTGGAAGGGGTGACACAGGTGTGCCCATGACTGGGCAACAGCTCTCAGGGCAGTGGCCACAGAAAGGACAGTAGGGCGACACCCAGTCCTCTTCTGGGAGCAGCAGAGCAGGGTACATGTATGAGCCCACAACCATTCTCAGTCCCAGGACATACAAAATGCAGGGACACGGATCCCTTGGACTGCTCCCAAGAGGATTGTGGTGGGCGTGTACTGCAAGAGTCGGCAGAGTTTGGCACACACAAGAGTGAAGACTGTTGTATTAGAGGGTTTATGAAGAGGGGGCACCATGAACTTTCAGCTCTGGGCCAGAGAAACAGGCATGACCATATTTACTCTGATCCTCTAAAGAGGCACTGAAAGCCTCCAGAGAAAGAAACCACACAGGCCACCAGCTCACACTGAACCCAGCCCACTCACAAGGGGTGGGGCAATGTCACCCAGGCAAGGACACCTTAGAAGCAGCACAGCAGGCCCCTCCCCCAGAAGACAGACTGGAAGAACAGGTGGACAACTGGTTTAGGGATCCCACAAGATTGTAAAACTCCAGCGCCAAGGGAAAATAGTATATGGAAATCAAGGTTTTTTCTCATGATTCATTTATCTTTCAGTCTAAATTTTTTCTTTT
>NW_027408748.1:0-1276 GCF_003265705.2 Callorhinus ursinus | reverse complement strand
AACCCCTGGCCAGACTGATCAAAAAGAAAAGAGAAATGACCCAAATCAACAAAATCATGAATGAAAGAGGAGAGATCACAACCAACACCAAAGAAATACAAACAATTCTAAGAACATATTATGAGCAACTCTATGCCAGCAAATTAGATAACCTGGAAGAAATGGGTGCATTCCTAGAGATGTATCAACTACCAAAATTGAACCAGGAAGAAATAGAAAACCTGAACAGACCTATAACCACTAAGGAAATTGAAACAGTCATCAAAAATCTCCCAAGAAACAAAAGCCCAGGGCCAGATGGCTTCCCAGGGGAATTATATCAGACATTTCAAGAAGAATTAATACCTATTCTCCTGAAACTGTTCCAAAAAATAGAAATGGAAGGGAAACTTCCAAACTCATTTTATGAGGCCAGCATTACCTTGATCCCAAAACCAGACAAAGACCCCATCAAAAAAGAGAATTACAGACCAATATCCTTGATGAACATGGATGCAAAAATTCTCACCAAAATACTAGCCAATAGGATCCAACAGTACATTAAAAGGATTATTCACCATGACCAAGTGGGATTTATTCCTGGGCTGCAAGGCTGGTTCAACATCCGCAAATCAATCAACGTGATACAATACATTAACAAAAGAAAGAACAAGAATCATATGATCCTCTCAATAGATGCAGAAAAAGCATTTGACAAAGTACAACATCCTTTCTTGATCAAAACTCTTCAGAGTATAGGGATAGAGGGTACATACCTCAATATCATAAAAGCCATCTATGAAAAACCTACAGCGAGTATCATTCTCAATGGGGAAAGGCTGAGAGCCTTTCCCCTAAGGTCAGGAACGCGGCAGGGATGTCCACTCTCACCACTGCTATTCAACATAGTATTAGAAGTCCTAGCCACAGCAATCAGACAACAAAAAGAAATCAAAGGCATCCAAATCGGCAAAGAGGAAGTCAAACTCGCACTCTTTGCAGATGATATGATACTTTATGTGGAAAACCCAAAAGACTCCACCCCAAAACTGCTAGAACTCATACAGGAATTCAGTCAAGTGGCAGGATATAAAATCAATGCACAGAAATCAGTGGCATTCCTATACACCAACAACAAGACAGAAGAGAGACAAATCAAGGAGTCTATCCCATTTACAATTGCACCCAAAACCATTAGATACCTAGGAATAAATCTAACCAAAGAGGCAAAGGATCTGTACTCAGAAAACTATAAAATACTCATGAAAGAAATTGAAGAAGACACAAAGAAATGGAA
>NW_027408747.1:0-1276 GCF_003265705.2 Callorhinus ursinus | reverse complement strand
TGGAGGTTCCTCAAACAGTTGAAAATAGAGCTACCATCCAATCCAGCCATTGCACTACTGGGTATTTGCCCCAAAGATACAAATGTAGGGATCCGAAGGGGTACGTGCACCCCATTGTTTATAGCGGCAATGTCCACAATAGCCCAACTGCAGAAAGAGGCAAGATGTCCATCGACAGATAAATGGATAAGGAAGAGGTGGTATATATACACAATGGAATATTATGCAGCCATCAAAAGGAATGAGATCTTGCCATTTGCAACGACGTGGATGGAACTGGAGGGTGTTATGCTGAGTGAAATAAGTCAATCAGAGAAAGACATGTATCATATGACCTCATTAATATGAGGAATTCTTTTTTTTTAAAGATTTTATTTATTTATTTGAGAGAGAGAATGAGAGATAGAGAGCACAAGAGGGAAGAGGGTCAGAGGGAGAAGCAGACTCCCTGCTGAGCAGGGAGCCCGATGTGGGACTCGATCCCGGGACTCCAGGATCATGACCTGAGCCGAAGGCAGTCACTTAACCAACTGAGCCACCCAGGCGCCCAATATGAGGAATTCTTAATCTCAGGAAACAAACTGAGTGTTCCTGGGGTGGTGGGGGGTGAGAAGGATGGGGTGGCTGGGTGATAGACATTGGGTAGGGTATGTGCTATGGTGAGCGCTGTGAATTATGCAAGACTGTTGAATCACGGATCTGTACTTCTGAAACAAATAATGCAACATATGTTAAGAAAAAAGAAAAAGAAGAAGATAGCAGGATGGGAAGAATGAAGGGGAGTAAGTCAGAGGGGGAGATGAACTATGAGAGACGATGGACTCTGAAAAACAAACTGAGGGTTCTAGAGGGGAGGAGTGTAGGGGGATGTGTTAGCCCGGTGATGGGTATTAAAGAGGGGACATTCTGCATGGAGCACTGGGTGTTATGCACAAACAATGAATCACGGAACACTACAGCAAAACTAATGATGTAATAAATGATGATTAACATAACAATAAAAAAAATTTAAAATAAAAGATTCAGGGCACTTGCTTGCAAAAAGGAATGTGGAAAATAATGAGTATGACCAGATGGAGGAGAAAGAACATTAACTTACTAGTGACTGAGAGAACACAATCATAGGATTTAAAAATAGTGGTTTCACCCAGAACTGGGTGGGAAGGGGAGGATTCTTGAGGAAGACTTTACAAATCGCCCTCAGCCTACGGTGTATCTTAAGAGATGCAGCCCAAGAGTCAGACACCAAATTTAACAAAAATCTAGAAGTCAGCAA
>NW_027408746.1:0-1276 GCF_003265705.2 Callorhinus ursinus | reverse complement strand
GTTTATATACACATCTATTATGTTTTATTGTTTTAATGTCCCCCAAACATGGGTGTTTTGCTAACATCTACATCTGGAATATTAACATTTTCCTTTAAAAAAAGTAACATATTACAAATAAAATCCAAAATTTGTCTATGTTCCATTTGGTAAAAACAAAGTGCTATAAAAGACCAAACATAATTAATTCCACAATGGGGGCATCTGGCTGGCTCAGTCAGAAAAGCGTGTGATTCTTGATCTCGGGATCGTGAGTTCAAGATCCATGTTGAGTGTGGGGATTACTTAAATCAATAAAACTTTCAAAAAATAAATTCAACAATGTTTTCAACACTATGAAAAGACTCCTAGCATTAAAAGTCCGTAAATGTTGGCAACTATTTGGGAGCACGGATTAAGTACCACTTCCACAGCACACAAGCCCCCTAATTTTAGAGTCCACACCATTAACATTAAACGGTCCGTGTCCTCAGAGTTTGTGCCGGTCAGTACCCACGCCCACTTGCTCTGTGTTTTCAGCCATCTCTGACGGCTCCTGTAGCATTCATTCAGTGATTCTCCATGCACACAGATACAGTTTCTCAGCCTCCTCGACTCCAGCGATCCTCATGCCGGGTTCCCCTTAGGATGGCGAGACCGGCCTTTATCCACTTACAGACACCAGTCAGGATTAGTCTTATTGGGAGCACAACTCCTCACCCTAGCACTTTTCCCAGGCCACAGAGCAAAGAGCAAGGGCTTTGGTTTGACAAAGGAGACCTTGGTTCAGTTTCTGGCTTGGCCCCAGACCATCACAAGAGGGACTTTTCCAGTTCTTGGCTGTAGACAGGGCTGAGAATGGACGCCCAGCTCCCGAAGAAGGTGCGTACCACGGAGAAGAGCACCAACAGGACCGCTCCGACTCGTCCCTGCGCCCTGCGCTCGTGGAGGACACACAGCTGTGAGCTGCACACCACAACCATGAAAAGATGACTTCTAATGGTGGCTCCACCCAGATTCCTCTGCTGCAAGCTCTTTCCTCAGTTCACAGCCCTGGGCACCCCCCACCCCCAGCTCCCACAGCCACACTTCCACTGCCAAGTCTGCGACAGGTCAGGCTCTCTCACGGACAGACAGTCATAACATTACACTGGATTCAATACAAATGCACGACTATTGATCTTCCGTTGTTGGTTATTGATCTCTCTACCAAAGGATGACCAATTTTCCCATGTTTTCAGTCCTCATCTGAATCCCAGTCGCCTCCCCACTCAAATGATCCCACGTTCCCAATTAA
>NW_027408745.1:0-1277 GCF_003265705.2 Callorhinus ursinus | reverse complement strand
CTGCAAGAGCTCTTCATCTGAGGAGGAGTCTTGGAGAACAAGTGTATTTCGTCAGCCCCGCAAGTGAAATAACCAAAGCCCAACGCTCAGGTTCTAACAGAAGCAGAATTACAATGTACTGTTTTGTGGGAAGCCTCCTCCCTTCTTATGTTACCTAGGGGGTCCCCAAGGAAAGCCTTCTTTCCTCTCCTTCCCTCAGAGAGAGGAGCTGGCCCAACGTCCCGCGGTCCCCACCGTGTCCCAGTGCTAAGGAAGTGCCACACGCAGGGCCCTGGTGTCAGGAGTGTGGTCGGCCAGTGCTCCTCGGCTCCCAGCTAGTGGCCTGGCGGCTGCATGGAACAGCTAAATTGCTTCCCGGGGAAGGAGGGCTCACCGCCCACACCGCTCACCATCCCCCTGTGCACTCTGCAATCCAGGCTCCGTGCCAGGCTTACGTCAATCACCAGCACTCCACATGTTCCCGCCATGGGAGGGATCATTCAGCATCAACCCATCGCACAGAGGAGGAGAGCGACGCCGAGCGAGGGGAGGTAAAATGGCCCCAGTCCCAGAGCTGGTCAGCAGAGGAGATGGAAAGGCAGCCATCCAGAGCCCCTGCTAGACAAGCCAGAGTCTCCCTCAGTTGAAATTGAGCCCTCGCCTGCCTGAGCAGCCACGCACTGGCCCCTGACATTCATGACGGCCTGTTCGTGACCGTGAAGGTGAGCTGGCCGACTAGGAGGGGGAGTTCAGTTGCATGGACAGGCTGTAGCTCCAGGAGAGGTGACTCATCTGAGCTAGCAGGAGCCACACTCTGGTATCCCTCCCGGAGCCAGACCAGGAGCTGGAATCTCGGGGCCCGAGGGGCCAGCACACAACAGGGTCTGCACTGAGCAGGTATCCATGGCCCCCAGGGAGAGTCCACTCTGCCCTCTCCCCGCTCCTGCCTGGCCTCAACTCTCCTCAGTGTGGGGCTGCAGGACCCGGAACCAGGCCCCATAGGGACGGTGCGACAGTCCGCTTGATGGTCAGGGTTCCCCGCGGGGTTGCCAGGGCACGGGGAACAGACAGGGTCTGGGTTCCGTTACCCACCACCACCCTGGGCACTTGGCAGTAGGAAGAGATACCCACCACCAAGTCCGGAGGGCTATAGCACAAAAGGCCTCAACTTACTCTGCTGTCACTTGGGCTGCAGAGACACAGTGTACCAAGGTTCCGACAGTCTTGTGGAAGTGTCTTTTGGCCTTGGATATCCATCCCCGAAGCCCTGAGATCCCAGTCTTGGGAACATGGTTTCT
>NW_027408744.1:0-1277 GCF_003265705.2 Callorhinus ursinus | reverse complement strand
GGCCTGTTGATGCCGCTGCAGGCTCCTTCCTGGAAAATGTGCAGCAAAGCCTGGTTTGTGATGATATCGCAGAAAAGAGGGCCAGGTGCACCACTCTGCCTGACTGCAGGAGTATTCCGGATATCAATCCCAGGTTGTTGGTGCAGGGAGGAGAGATGTCTGTTTCTCAGGACCTTGGCCAGAGGGAGATTGGGACCCTGGGATGAGCCTCTGCTCAGCTTTCTCAGATGAGCACCTCAGGCAAGGAGAGGAACTGTGAGTGCTCTCCTGTAATTGAAGAAGGTGTCTGGCTTCAGGTCTCATGGGCAGGTGGATTCCTTGTGTGGCTGATTTTCCTGACAGTGTTCAGGGTGCAGTCGGTGGACCCCTGGTCCTTGGTTTCCTGGCTGGGCAAGAGCCCTGGGGCACCTTTTCCCCCGGGGCTTTGGACCAGGAAATCGGACGGAGTCAGTGGTGAAACCGTCAGTGTAGGCCTTCTTTCTGCCCTGCCGAGATGGACTGATGACTGTGATAACTGCTACGGAAATACAGAGCAGGAGACAGGGCTGGGTTGCTGCAAGGGAGGTAAGGCTGGTGTTTGCTATTCACATAGGGGCCAGGTGGGAGTTCACTAGGGACATGATACTTGAGTCAAGATCTAAAGAAGGTGAGTGATATCACGTCAAGAGTATTCTAAACGGAAGGGAAAGCATGTGCAAAAGTCCCGAGGGAGGAGCATACCAGGTATGTCCAGAAGTAGCAGGTAGGGCCTGTGGCCACAGGAGACAGCTTAGGACATGACCTCAGGAAGGTGACAGAGGAAGACAGAAAGCCATTGCAGTGCTGTGACCAAATGGGACTCTGTTTCAGTGGGCCATCCTGGCTACAGTGTTGAGAACAGGTGACAGAGGGTTGAGGATGGGCAGGGGAGGTCTGTGATGAAGCATTTCCAGGAACTCAGGCAAGAGATGGCCTGTAGTGTGGACCGGACAGGTGGCCTTGGAAGCAGTGGTCAGTCCTTTTCTGGGTACGTTTAAGATGGAGCTCACCGGATTTGCTGATGTGTTAGATACTGGGAATGGGAGAAAGGAGGAATTGGGGTAACTCCCAGCTGTGGCTGGTTGTCCTGAGCGAGGGGAAGGAGGAGGTTTCTGGGGGTAGGGGGTCGTCTGTGTTCCGAAAGCTCAGGAAGGTGCCTTTCACGTTGGATCTGCTGATGGGCGTTTCCAGGAGAACATTTAACATCTACTCCCTCGGCAACGTTCAAGTACAAGTATCCCCATTTTTAAAAGTTCACG
>NW_027408743.1:0-1277 GCF_003265705.2 Callorhinus ursinus | reverse complement strand
GGGCGGGGCCGGGAGCGCGGCGGCCGGCGAGACCCGGAGGGCGCGCGGGCTGCCGGCAGGGAGGGCGGCCCGCGTGTGCGCCGCTCGCGCCCCTCGCTCGCCCCCGGCCCCCGGCCCCCGGCCCCCGGTCCCGGCGCGCCAACAGCCATGGTGGGCCGGCTGAGCCTGCAGGATGTGCCCGAGCTCGTGGACACGAAGAAGAAGGGCGACGGCGTCCTGGACAGTCCGGACTCGGGGCTGCCCCCCAGCCCCAGCCCCAGTCACTGGGGGCTCGCGGCGGCCGGGGGCGGCGGCAGCGGCGGGGAGCGCGCGCCGGCCCCCGGGACGCTGGAGCCCGACGCGGCGGCGACCCCCGCGGCCCCGGTGAGTGGCCCCGCTCGGGCCCCTTCCTTCCCGCAGCCGGTTCCCCAGGGACCACCGCCAGCCTTGCCCGCCCTCTCGGGGCGCGCCGTCGGCGCCGCCACCAGCCGGTCGGGACGGCGTGGCCATCGCGGGAGCCCGGGGCGGGAGCGCGGCGAGAGCCTGGCCAGCTGGAGCCGGTGGCTGGAAAATTGTCATCGCCTGGGAGGCGCGGGAGCCCCGGGAGAGGCGAGCCCCCGCCTCATCTCTTTGGGGTGACGGCCGCCGGGGCAGCCAGGCTGCGGCTCGGCCACATTTCTGCCCGGGCCGGGGCTGCAGAGGGGCCTCGGGGACACCGAGAAGGAACGCCAGCCTTCCCCGTACTGCGGGCCTGGCACCCCCGGGCTTTGCCGCCACCGGTGGCGCCTCCCAAGGACCTGGCCCCTCCTGGCTGGTCTTGGGGAGAAGGGTGTGCGTGCTCCGGCCCCCTGATTTAGAGAGCAAGTGGGGCCAGCTTTTGGGGACCGTGTCAGTGGTGGGGGAGGGGACCTTGGAGAAAAGTTACCGCCTGAGCCCCTGGCCTCCTGGTAACCCCCCTCCCTTCCTGTCATCTAACCCATGTCTGGCACTTGATGGGTGGGAGGCCTTTAGATGGGTGGAACCTTTCAAAAAGGAATCCTTTTATTTTGTAAAGGAAAAACACCTAGTCTTTTTTGCCTCAGGAATCGCTCAGGTGGTGGTGTTTATTGCCTTTACCTAGAGCTGAAGGGGAAGCCACATCCTGTCCACAGCCAAGGCTCAAAGTGGGGCTCTCAGCCCCCCTCCCTCCCCCTTGGGGATGGGTATGTGCGGCTGTCTCCCCTGGGGTGAAGTAAGACCTATGCACGTTGATGCGCGTGGAATTCTTGACCCGCTGACCCGTCTCGGGGACATCGGCG
>NW_027408742.1:0-1277 GCF_003265705.2 Callorhinus ursinus | reverse complement strand
GGGGTGCCTGAGTGCGCCAGAGCTCCCAGGTATCAGAGCGGGGAAGCAGACTGCAGAGACGGAGCAGAGTCGCGGGCTCTCAGCTCGGGGTTGCCATAAACTGTGATCTGCGGCCCAGTCGGGGCACGGCTCCTCCAGCAGGGACCCAGCAGGCGGCAGATCCGGGGAGACTCCCCTTCCTTCCCGGGGAGGAGCGGTGCGGGAACGCACTGCAGGGATCTGCTGGGTTTGGAGACTCTGCGCGGGGTCGGGTGCCAGAGATAGCAACGCTCGGTCACAGGCCGGGTGAGCACGGAGTGCGGCCAGAGACCGGGGACACGGAAGTGACTGCTTTTCTCTGGGGGCACACTGAGGAGCGGGGCCCCGAGTTCTCAGCTCCTCCGGGTGGAGATTGGGAGGCCACCATTTCTGCCCTGGTCCTCCAAGGCTGTACGGAGAGCTTGCAGGGAACAAAAGCTCCTGAGAGCAAACCGGAGCAGCTTCCTTAGCCCAGACCCACAAGGGCGGGGCAATTCCGCCTCCAGCAAAGACATTCAGAAACCACAGCAACAGGCCCCTCCCCCAGAAGATCAGCACAAACAGCCAGCAAGCCAAGACCAAGTTGATCGATCAAGGAGAACGGGAGAACTCCAGCGCTAGGGGAATACTGCACATAGATTCATGGCTTTTTTTTTTTTTTTTTACCATGATTCATTATTTCATCAAAGTTAATTTTTGTTGACTGTTTTTTTTTTTATTTTTCTTTTTCCCTTTTTTAACCAACATCTTATCAATCCCTTTTTTAAAAAAAAAAAACATTTTTCATTTTTCATTTCTAGAGTCATATTTTATCCCTTCATAGTAGTTACCCTTATTTTTGGCATATATATATAAGTTGTTCTCTCTTTAAAATTTTGAGGTACAGTTTCTTCTAACAGATCAAAATATACCCTAAATCAATAGTGTATGGCTTTGTTCTAGTCTCCTGCCTGATCACATTCTCCCCCTTTTTCCTTTTTTTTTTCTTTTCTTAAATCTTCTTTCTTTTTTCAAACAACTTATCTTACCAAGTCCTTTTATAAAACCTTTTATAATTTTCATCTTTACAGTCATCTTCCATCCCTTCATTGTATCAACCCTTATTTTGTACATATATGTCTTTCTTCCTTTAAAATTTTAGGAGGCACTTTTTTCTAACAGACCAAAATACGCCCAAAATCTAGTGTGTGGCACTGATCTATGCACTAGCCTGATCATATTTGATCATATTCTGCTATTTTTGTATTGTTTTGTTTTTG
>NW_027408741.1:0-1277 GCF_003265705.2 Callorhinus ursinus | reverse complement strand
AATAGGTATTCATTCTTCTTTAAATGTCTGATAGAATTCCCCTGGGAAGCCATCTGGCCCTGGGCTTTCGTTTGTTGGGAGATTTTTGATGACTGCTTCAATTTCCTTAGTGGTTATCGGTCTGTTCAGGTTTTCAATTTCTTCCTGGTTCAGTTTTGGTAGTTGATACATCTCTAGGAATGCACCCATTTCTTCCAGGTTATGTAATTTGCTGGCATAGAGTTGCTCATAATATGTTCTTATAATTGTTTGTATTTCTTTGGTGTTGGTTGTGATCTCTCCTCTTTCATTCATGATTTTGTTGATTTGGGTCATTTCTCTTTTCTTTTTGATAAGTCTGGCCAGGGGTTTATCAGTCTTGTTAATTCTTTCAAAGAACCAGCTCCTAGTTTCGTTGATCTGTTCTGCTGTTCTTTTGGTTTCTGTTTCATTGATGTCTGCTCTGATCTTTATTATTTCTCTTCTCCTGCTGGGTTTAGGCTTTATTTGCTGTTCTTTCTCCAGCTCCTTTAGGTGTAGGGTTAGGTTGTGTATTTGAGACCTTTCTTGTTTCTTGAGAAAGTCTTGTATTGCTCTATACTTTCCTCTCAGGACTGCCTTTGCTGCATCCCAAAGATTTTGAACAGTTGTGTTTTCATTTTCATTGGTTTCCATGAATGTTTTCAATTCTTCTTTAATTTCCTGGTTGACCCATTCATTCTTTTGTAGGATGCTCCTTAGCCTCCATGTATTTGAGTTCTTTCCGACTTTCCTCTTGTGATTGAGTTCTAGTTTCAAAGCATTGTGGTCTGAAAATATGCAGGGAATGATCCCAATCTTTTGGTACCGGTTGAGATCTGATTTGTGACCTAGGATGTGATCAATTCTGGAGAATGTTCCATGGGCACTAGAGAAGAATGTGTATTCCGTTGCTTTGGGATGGAATGTTCTGAATATGTCTGTGAAGTCCATTTGGTCCAGTGTGTCGTTTAAAGTCTTTTTTTCCTTGTTGATCTTTTGCTTAGATGATCTGTCCATTTCAGTCAGGGGGGTGTTAAAGTCCCCCACTATCATTGTGTTGTTGTCAATGTATTTCTTCGCTTTTGTTATTAATTGCCTTATAAAATTGGCTGCTCCCATGTTAGGGGCATAGATATTTACAATTGTTAGATCTTCTTGTTGGATAGACCCTTTAAGTAGGATATAGTGTCCTTCTTCATCTCTTATTACAGTCTTTGTTTTAAAATCTAATTTGTCTGATATAAGGATTGCCACCCCAGCTTTCTTTTGGTGTCCAT
>NW_027408740.1:0-1277 GCF_003265705.2 Callorhinus ursinus | reverse complement strand
CGATCATCTATCCTTCAACAGGGAAAGAGGAAGAGTCATGTAATGCATGGAAAGTGACATCAAATGGGGGCATCCGAGGAAGACACGGACACATGAGGTATCCGAGCCCCACCGCACATCCCCACTCAATCAGGAGAAGATGGACAGGAAGGAATTCTGTGTCTACAACCGAACATACTGCCCAGTGCACATTCCTCCACAATCCGTTCTATCATCTTAGTCCATCAAGTGTGACCTTGTGTCACTACTGATGTATCCACAGCTGATCCATGGACAATAACCCTGGTCACAGACACAGTCTCCTCTCTCTGAACCAGCTACACGTGAACTTGGACCAGATCCTACAGACTCTCCCTGACAACACCCCCCACACCCCCCTCCTGTTCTCTCTGCTCCCGCGTCCCTCGGGCTTCAGACTCTCCCTCTGGCTCTTCAGTCTGAGCTCTGTCTCCACATCAGGGTTTCAGAGGAAACTGGAAATGATCTTGCTTCAGTGTCCAGTCTCCAAAGTCCATGTCTAGGCAGGAGAGAGACCAGAAAATACAGCTGCATGCAACCCCCACATTCTCCTTCCTGCTCTCACCCCAGGCTCCATTTTGTGTGCCGAACACTCCCAGTCAGGCTCTTTATTTTTTTTAGAGATTTATTTCCTTATTTTGGAGAGAGCACAAATGGGAAATGCAGAGGGAGAGGGAGAGAGCATCTCAAGCGGACTCTGCTCCCAGTGCGGAACCCTTTGCAGGGCTGGACCTCAGGACACTGGCATCACGAATTGGGACAAACCTACAGACGGAACATAAACCTACTGTGCTCCTCAGGTTCCCCTCAGTCAGTCTCGCTAATATGAAAGTAAAGTTATTCCATTTCGTGAAAAGGATGTATTCATCTATATTTATTTATTTGCGCCTGGGATCTGCAGGCTTTTACCCACTTCAGAATTAACTGATGTCCCCATCCACGGGGACTCTTGGAAGAATCCACAGACAAAGGGTCACCTGCATATCTTAAGAAATGTCGTTATTTTTCTTATGCTCTAGATGCTCATTCCTAAGAATATTCTCGACAGGAATTCCACCACAGAAATATTATTTATAATTCCTAAAGTACCAGGCTGTAGTGTTTTCTCACACACACAAAACGATCAGCAATATCTTTTTCTCAGTCCCTGGTAGTCCCCTGGGGACCTGGGGTCTTTGGGTCCGGGTGGGATGCGGGGCAGGAAGGAGGGGGCTGCACGGTCCCCCCCACCCTGTGCTTCCAGGCACCTGAAATCCCCA
>NW_027408739.1:0-1277 GCF_003265705.2 Callorhinus ursinus | reverse complement strand
ACCTTAACCCCCCAAACACGTGCCTGCCCTAGGACGCAGGAGCACGCGATCTGGAAGTTAGCGCACCGCGAGCCGCGGGGCCACTGCGCCTGGGCCACAGGAGGGCTGTCCCCACCTGAGCCCGCGTTGTCCCGTGTTCTGCGCCCAGGGTTGAGTCCTTGGGGGGCGGCCCCCACTGCGCCCGCTCGCCGGCTGCCCACCCCAGCCCAGGCCGCACTGCCCTTCGCCCAGCCCCGAGCACCCCAGTGCAGGGAGAGCCCGAAGTGGGTGCACTGTGGGCGTTGGCAGGACCGGGGAACTCCGCGGGAGCAGAACCGCTGACCCCAGGGTCGCCCGCAGCTTCCCCGTCTGCTGGCTCCCAGCACACGGGTCCAAGGAAGCTCCGGACCTCCCATTGCAGCCTGCGGATGGGAGCGCTCCCTGCCGGCCCTCGGGCGCGCTGCTCGTCGTCCCTGCCGCGGCCCCTCCTGCCAGGGGACCCGGGGACCGCCCCTCAGTGGCCTGACTCTGGGGCAGTTCAGCCATGGCCCCGGGTCCCGCGGAGACCTCCTTGCGTACTCTTGGCGCTGCCTGCGCCCCAGCCCCTCCGCGACCTTGCGACCTTGCGCCGCGGCTTCCCGGGGTCGTATTGGGACGGCTCCGGGGGACCCGACTCCCCAACGCCCGACGGAGCGAGGGGAGCGAGAACCAGGTCCGGAGAGGAAATCTCTGGGTGCCTGCGGACCCCGCCGGGTGGAGAGACGGGGTTTCCGGGACCTGCCCGTGAGCACCAGCCTGGGTCCCCAGGCCCGCTCCCCACGCCGGGTCCCCTGCTCGGCCAGCCCGACGTCCGGACGGAACCCGGGCCCGGACAGAGCCGCGCGCCCCGCCCGGAGCAGCAGGAGGCCCTGGCAGCCTGGCCATCCCGCCCAAGGTCAAGCACCTCATTCACCGCCTTGGCCCCGGGGCCCCTTCGCCCCCTGCTGGAAGCTGGCTGAGCGCTCCTTGGTGCCACCAGGGCTGTGCCCTAGGATGGCTGGGCCGCCACACTGTGTCCCCGCCAGGGGGGCTGGAAGGGACATTCTGAGGGCCGGCGGGATGCCCACGATCGCCCCCTCCTCTCCAGCTAGGACATGGCCGGCCACGGTGCGGACGTTTCTTTCTAGTCAGCAGGGCACCTGCGGTAGGTGCTATGGTGCTCCCCCTTCCACGGGTGAGGGAGCTGAGACTCAGGGAGGGAAGCACCCCTGCGGGTGGACTCACCTGCCCTCCTGCCTCGCTCAGTCCTGGAATTCCTA
>NW_027408738.1:0-1277 GCF_003265705.2 Callorhinus ursinus | reverse complement strand
ACTAAAGGAATTTGCAAACACGAAACCAGCCCTCCAAGAAATATTGAAAGGGGTCCTCTAAGCAAAGAGAGAGCCTAAAAGCAGCAAAGATCAGAAAGGAACACAGACAATATACTGTAACAGTCACCTTACAGGCAATACAATGGCACTAAATTCATACCTTTCAATAGTTACCCTGAATGTAAATGGGCTAAGTGCCCCAATCAAAAGACACAGGCTATCAGATTGGATTAAAAAACAAGACCCATCAATATGCTGTCTGCAAGAGACTCATTTTAGACCCAAAGACACCCCCAGATTGAAAGTGAGGGGGTGGAAAACCATTTACCATGTTAATGGACACCAAAAGAAAGCTGCGGTGGCAATCCTTATATCAGACAAACTAGATTTTAAAACAAAGACTGTAATAAGAGATGAGGAAGGACACTATATCCTACTTAAAGGGTCTATCCAGAAGAAGATCTAACAATTGTAAATATCTATGCCCCGAACATGGGAGCAGCCAATTATATAAGGCAATTAATAACAAAAGCAAAGAAACACATTGACAACAATACAATAATAGTGGGGGATTTTAAAACCCCCCTCACTGAAATGGACAGATCATCAAAGCAAAAGATCAACAAGGAAATAAAGACTTTAAATGACACACTGGACCAAATGGACTTCACAGACATATTCAGAACATTCCATCCCAAAGCAACGGAATACACATTCTTCTCTAGTGCCCATGGAACATTCTCCAGAATTGGTCACATCCTAGGTCACAAATCACGTCTCAACCGGTACCAAAAGATTGGGATCATTCCCTGCATATTTTCAGACCACAATGCTTTGAAACTAGAACTCAACCACAAGAGGAAAGTCGGAAAGAACTCAAATACATGGAGGCTAAAGAGCATCCTACTAAAGAATGAATGGGTCAACCAGGAAATTAAAGAAGAATTAAAAAAATTCATGGAAACCAATGAAAATGAAAACACAACTGTCCAAAATCTTTGGGATACAGCAAAGGCAGTCCTGAGAGGAAAGTATATAGCAATACAAGCCTTTCTGAAGAAACAAGAAAGGTCTCAAATACACAACCTAACCCTACACCTAAAGGAGCTGAAGAAAAAACAGCAAATAAAGCCTAAACCCAGCAGGAGAAGAGAAATAATAAAGATCAGAGCAGAAATCAATGAACTAGAAACCAAAAGAACAGTAGAACAGATCAACGAAACTAGGAGCTGGTTCTTTGAAAGAATTAACAAGATTGATAAACCCCTGGCCAGACT
>NW_027408737.1:0-1277 GCF_003265705.2 Callorhinus ursinus | reverse complement strand
TGTAGCAGTGAAAGATGAGAGGGAATGAGTTTGACAAGCTAGCTGGGTCAAAGTACCTTTTTTTCCTAAAGAATTGTTTGTTAGGCAGAGCAGGAGGCATGGGTGAGATGTGCATCTGTAGCAGAGTTCTGGGGGTGGAGAAATACAGAGAGAGAGAGAGAGAAAGAGAGAGGGAGACAGAGAGAGACGAGCACAAGATTCCCAAGAGCAGATGCTCTGTCTAATAAGCACTTATCCTTAAAGGAAGTTTCCAAAACTGCCTCATTTTTGTAGGACTCACAAAAGTTTTAGAGCATGAAACACAGACATTTGCCCTGGAGGGGCTTGCCATTTAAAAGTGATACAGTGTACACAGAGATAATGAAGTAAGGATATCAGTTAAGCACCTTTCCAAAAGATGTTAGCCAATATTGATGACTTTGTTTGATTTATTCACATATTATCCACATTAGGTAAGTATTATTATTTTTGTACATGAGGAAACTGAAGCTTACGCAGGCTACAGGCTAAGGAAGTTTTTGGTTTTTGCTTTTTTTAAGATTTTATTTATTTGAGAGAGAGAGCATGAGTGGGGGAGGGGGAAAGGGATGGGGAAGGGCAGAGGGAGAGGGAGAAGCAGACTCCCTGTTGAGCAGGGAGCCTGATGTGGGGCTCCATCCATCCCAGGACCCTGGGATCACGGACTCGAGCTGAAGCCAGACGCTTAACTGACTGAACCACCCAGGCGCCCCCAGGCTAAGGAAGTTCTCAATGTCTCATGGCTAATCAGTGATTTAGTCCATACCTAGTAACTGCCATTAAAAATATTGAGGGAAGCTTGTGATTTCAAAACTCAAGTGAGAATTCAACAATGTCTCTATCTTACTTTAGGTAAGATAATGTCTGCATCTTACTTACTTTAAAATATTTTGACATAGGCACACATGTGTGCACGTGTGTGTGTGTGTGTGTGTGTGTGCACGCGCCTGTGTGAATCTGAGTTATTCTTTAGGTCTGACTAATTGCCTGGTTGTAATGCATACTCTAGGAGAAGGGAGGGGATAACCAACATCTAATAAAAGAGGGTAGAATCTAGGGATAGCTATTATAATCTTCAATAATCTAATTCCAACTAACACCAGATTTTAAAATATTAGCATAATGAAGGATAGAGATGGGTATTCATTGGTGAAATTAGTGGCTTGTTATTTAGATAATAGATGTTGGAAATAGGCATTCATTAGTGATATTAGTGATAGCTGAAGTCTGTGAATTGACTAAAATATTCTAGAAACACT
>NW_027408736.1:0-1278 GCF_003265705.2 Callorhinus ursinus | reverse complement strand
GGGAAATCTTGAACAGTAGCTGGAGCCCATGGAGTTGTTCTTGATCAGGCTAATTTATCTCCCCCGCCTCATTACCCCAGCACTGCAATTTTGCCCCCACACCCCAAAGGGATCTTGTCAAAATCTAGGGTCTGGGATCCTTTCATTGGGATGGTCTCCCTGGAAAGAGGCATTTGCTCAGCACCCTCTGGTCTCATCTCCCTCTGAGCACCACCTGCCTCAAACTCATCAAAGGCCCCTTTTGGCTAAGTAAATAAAATCCCAACTCATCACTCTGGCCTGGAGGACATGCTGAGTCTGGCCCCTTCCCCCTGTTTCCATGCTCAGCTTCCAACACTACCCTACACATCCTCTATCCTGTAGGCATAGTGACCGCCTCGCTTTCTCCCAAGGAGGCATGGTATTTGCCAACCTCCACACCTTTATCCATGGTGTGCCCTCTCTCTGGGATGCCTTCCCAAGTATCTGCACTTGCAAAACCCCTGCCTCTTTCAACACCCAGTACAAATGCCATGAAGCCTTTCCTACGGTGCCCACCTACATTCAAACTGGCCCCTATAATGGAGAACTTTGCCTTTCCTTCTCTTATGGTATTTCTTTTATACCATCTTCTCTCCCAGTGACTTGTCCCAAATCTTACCGCCTGTAACTAAAAGACCAGGTCTCTTCCTGCACATGGCTCCTTCAACAGCTCACTCATTTGTCAGAGTGTCCACAAAAGTCATACTGGTTGCTGGGAATGTCTTGGGAATATGGAAAGGACTGAGGCTGCCCACTGCCACTGCTAATCTTTTCCCCTGGCAGACATCACTAATCAGACGTATCACTCTTTCCCACAGTGCTGAGCCAAGACCTTAGGATCCTTCCCAATCTAGCGCTTGAGGCAGCCATTCTCAGTCAATCCTTTTTTTTTTTTTTAAGAATTTTTTTATTTATTTATTTATTTATTTATTTATTTGACAGGGAGAGAGACAGCAAGAGAGGGAACACAAGCAGGGGGAGTGGGAGAGGGAGAAGCAGTCTCCCCGTTGAGCAGGGAGCCCGATGCGGGGCTTGATCCCAGGACCCCAGGATTATGACCTGAGCTGAAGGCAGGTGCTTAACGACTGAGCCACCCAGGCGCCCCTGAATCAATCTTGAAATGAGAATCCCTAAGCCCTTTAGTGGAGGGTTTGTTGGTTTTTTCCTTTCAATCTGGACACTAAATTTCATTTAGCATCCCATATAGTATTATATGGGATGATCAAGAACAACTCCATGGGCTCCAGCTACTGTTCA
>NW_027408735.1:0-1278 GCF_003265705.2 Callorhinus ursinus | reverse complement strand
TGAACAGTAGCTGGAGCCCATGGAGTTGTTCTTGATCATCCCATATAATACTATATGGGATGCTAAATGAAATTTAGTGTCCAGATTGAAAGGAAAAAACCAACAAACCCTCCACTAAAGGGCTTAGGGATTCTCATTTCAAGATTGATTCAGGGGCGCCTGGGTGGCTCAGTCGTTAAGCACCTGCCTTCAGCTCAGGTCATAATCCTGGGGTCCTGGGATCAAGCCCCGCATCGGGCTCCCTGCTCAACGGGGAGACTGCTTCTCCCTCTCCCACTCCCCCTGCTTGTGTTCCCTCTCTTGCTGTCTCTCTCCCTGTCAAATAAATAAATAAATAAATAAATAAATAAAAAAATTCTTAAAAAAAAAAAAAAGGATTGACTGAGAATGGCTGCCTCAAGCGCTAGATTGGGAAGGATCCTAAGGTCTTGGCTCAGCACTGTGGGAAAGAGTGATACGTCTGATTAGTGATGTCTGCCAGGGGAAAAGATTAGCAGTGGCAGTGGGCAGCCTCAGTCCTTTCCATATTCCCAAGACATTCCCAGCAACCAGTATGACTTTTGTGGACACTCTGACAAATGAGTGAGCTGTTGAAGGAGCCATGTGCAGGAAGAGACCTGGTCTTTTAGTTACAGGCGGTAAGATTTGGGACAAGTCACTGGGAGAGAAGATGGTATAAAAGAAATACCATAAGAGAAGGAAAGGCAAAGTTCTCCATTATAGGGGCCAGTTTGAATGTAGGTGGGCACCGTAGGAAAGGCTTCATGGCATTTGTACTGGGTGTTGAAAGAGGCAGGGGTTTTGCAAGTGCAGATACTTGGGAAGGCATCCCAGAGAGAGGGCACACCATGGATAAAGGTGTGGAGGTTGGCAAATACCATGCCTCCTTGGGAGAAAGCGAGGCGGTCACTATGCCTACAGGATAGAGGATGTGTAGGGTAGTGTTGGAAGCTGAGCATGGAAACAGGGGGAAGGGGCCAGACTCAGCATGTCCTCCAGGCCAGAGTGATGAGTTGGGATTTTATTTACTTAGCCAAAAGGGGCCTTTGATGAGTTTGAGGCAGGTGGTGCTCAGAGGGAGATGAGACCAGAGGGTGCTGAGCAAATGCCTCTTTCCAGGGAGACCATCCCAATGAAAGGATCCCAGACCCTAGATTTTGACAAGATCCCTTTGGGGTGTGGGGGCAAAATTGCAGTGCTGGGGTAATGAGGCGGGGGAGATAAATTAGCCTGATCAAGAACAACTCCATGGGCTCCAGCTACTGTTCAAGATTTCCC
>NW_027408734.1:0-1278 GCF_003265705.2 Callorhinus ursinus | reverse complement strand
GGTGAAAACAGAGAGGAAGCTAAACTATAAGAAACTCTTAAATATAGGGATGAAACTGAGGGTTGCTTCAATGGAGGTGGGTAGGGAGAAGGGGTAATGAGGTGATGCGCATTAGGGATGGCACTAGGAATGAGCATTGGGTTATATACATCAGTTGCATATAACACCCAATGCAACTAAATTCTACCTCTGAAACTATAAAACAAACAAACAAACAAAAAGAAATGTCTTCTAGAACCTCCCATGTTTGTTCCTCATAGGCACACAGTAAGTTCCCATTAATTACTTGTTGAAAATGTGAGCTCAGATGGAGCTGTCTGGTCTGCAAGCAGATACACAGGGTCTGAAGCTGAAGAGAGAGAAGAGGAATAGGCAGAGAGGTACTCTCTGAAGCCGGGGGAACAGAAAGGCAGCTGGATCCAGATAGCATGGGTTCCTATTCTAAGCCTTCTTGCCATACACTTGGCAAGCCCATGATGACCCGTTCCTGTGTCAAGGAGAAGCTCAAGAAGAGAACCATTTGGTATGCTAGGGAGTCACCTTGAGTCCAAGCAGGAGGCTGTTCCTGTCCATGCGATGGCCCTTCCCCTGGGGGTTTGTGAACCACAAACAACTCTGCCCTCGATGTCTCATGCACTGGTTCTGGAACCACACTTAATGGCAAAAGAAGAACCGAAGGTCAGACAACACTGCTGGACATGATATATATGTAGCATATAATTATAATGTATATATATATATATGATTTTTCTCATAGCTGAGGGCTCAAGAGTGTTTTGTGTTGGCCATGCAATAACTCTGGAGAAATGATCTCTCAGGAAGGTAAGCCAAAATGTGTTGACTTGTTGGAATGTCCCAAGCCTTGCAGACCAATGCTACCCATGTCCCAGGAGTGAATGATTTGGAATGACGTCAAAGGGCACAGGTTCAACAGCGATGCACAAACAGGGACCAAAGTTCCTGAGCTCCCCATGCCAATCCCCATTGGCATTGGCATGCAGTGGCTTGGACTGGATTGTGTCCAATCTTGGCCCCAGGAGGAATGCAATGGAAGCTGAAGCCTACCTGGATCCCGGATTATGTAAGTCTAGCTCTTGGGCCAGTCGTTCTCTGGTGGCGATGCCAGGGTACAGGTTCTGCCAGAACAATGTTCACAGAGCCCCTTGCTGCGTCAGCTTCAAAACAAGTTGCCTCCATCATCATCTGCATGGGAGTGGGCCTGTTGCAAGGAAAATGGCAACCATAAGAGGAACTGACTGCTCCAAAGAAACATGAAGG
>NW_027408733.1:0-1278 GCF_003265705.2 Callorhinus ursinus | reverse complement strand
CAAGTGTGACCTTTCATTGGGTCTAATGGCCCATGCCTTCATTAATATCGGTGTCAGTGTTTCAGTGAATGTTGACTCTGTGTGTGACACTTAGCTTTGTACTGACTGAATATTTTCAGCGTCATCACGAAGTTCACCATAAATACATCCTAAATAATAGTTTTCATCTTGAAGGACACTTAACCTGTTTTCTTTAAAAGATGGTTTCCAGGCAATGATGTCAGAAGTGTTACTGAGAATGCCATTCATCATTTGTCAGCCAAACTGCATGGTGATTGGCCACAAAATGGGGTAGTCCTGATAGCATCATGGTGATTGGCCAGGGCACGGTGGTGACATATGCAGAAGGACATGGGATGCCACAGGGCTGTTATAAAAGTATGGCAACAGCCGAGGCTAAACTGAGAAGAGAGATGGCACTTCGGCCACAGCTCTTCCTGCTGTTCCGTGAGTTCTCTAATCTATTCTCTGTTCCCGCCCATGGCAAGCCCTGCCCACTCCTCCTGCCCCGGGGCTCTCATCAGCACTCTGCACCCCACCTTCATGTTTGCCGTTATATTTGTGCCCCTCTGTTGTCCTGAGCATCCTTGAAGCCATACTCAGTGACTCCTGGACCCTTTTCCCACTGTGAGGTTGGCCTGACTGCTCAGGAATGCATTCTGATTTGGCATGTGGGAGAAGGACACTGGGAATCAGAGTACAGTGGATTCTCAGCCAGCTGGGCCCCACTCCTCTGGGGTCACAACTGGACTCATCATAGCAAAGCTGAGTCCACAACCTGTGGGAATCACCACATTATTGGACACATTTGGAGTCCATGGATCACAGGTCCTCAGACAATGAGCTATCTGACCCAGCTCAGAGGGGACAAATTAATCCCCAAGACCCCTGGCTGACCAGGAACCCATAGACCACAAACCCACAAAAACAGCACAACTTAAAGAAATTCAGTCTTCAAACAAAGCATCAGGTACCTCAACCCTGGGATCCCTCAGAACCCATTTGACACTGGGCCGGTGAGACCCATAGATATGGGGTAGACAAGGAGCCCTCACACCACAAACTGGTCAGGTCAGTGTGGCAGAAGGCAAGTGAGTCCGGAGAACACGAGGCTTGCCAAGTGCCAAGAAACCACGAGTCTTGCATCGCAGCTAAGCATTGGGAAAAGGACTCAACTGGGCAGCATTCTCACTATGTGCCCTTTTACTTTGAGACCAAGAAGTGAGCTCTGGGATAGGATAAGCACACACCTGGACAGAGGGCTTACAATGTGCCCTT
>NW_027408732.1:0-1278 GCF_003265705.2 Callorhinus ursinus | reverse complement strand
GAGTGATATCAAGTCAAGAGTATTCTAAACGGAAGGGAAAGCATGTGAAAAATTCCCGAGGCAGGAGCATACCAGGTATGTCCAGAAGTAGCAAGAAGGGCCTGTGGCCACAGGAGACAGCTTAGGACTGGGACCTCAGGGAGGTGACAGAGGAAGACAGAAAAACATTGCAGTGCTGTGACCCCATGAGGCTCTGTTTCAGTGGGTCATCCTGGCTACAGTGTTGAGAGCAGGTGACAGAGGGTTGAGGATGGGCAGGGGAGGTCCATGATGAAGCATTTCCAGGAACTCACGCAAGAGACGGCCTCTAGTGTGGACCGGACAGGTGGCCTTGGAAGCAGTGGTCAGTCCTTTTCTGGGTACGTTTAAAATGGAGTTCACCGGATTTGTTGATGGGTTAGATACTGGGGTTGGGACAAAGGAGGAATTGGGGTAACTCCCAGTTGTGGCAGGTTGTCCTGAGCGAGGGGAAGGAGGAGGTTTCTGGGGATAGGAGGTCGTCTGTGTTCCGCATGCTCAGGAAGGTGCCTTTCACAGTGGATCTGCTGATGTGGCTGTCCGGGAGAACATTTAACAGCTACTCCCTCGGCAACTTTCAAGTACAATATCCCCCATTTTTTAAAAGTTCACGGTACAGATGGCTTTTTTTTTTAAGATCTGTGTCATTACCTGGCTTCAGTAACAGGAGGAATCCTGAAGAGGATTTCGCTCTTACGAAAAAAGTCGAAAAGTAATCATCGCGTTCATCATCTCTTTTGCGGGGAGCCACTGCAGAGGTGGCGCGCACCTCAACCAGCTCTTTCCTGGGAACCGCTCTCCGCGTCCAGCCCTAGCACTTTGAATTTTGTCTGTGATCATCTGCTGTGCTTCCTCTGTATTTATTTTCGGCATCCATTAGGAAGTTGTGTCCTGAGGCCTAGGAAAAGCCAAAGAGAAGTCGTTTTTGGAGTCTGAGCATGCTATTATTTCTGTATAAATGAATGGTAATTCCTCCTTTGGTCTACACCATTCCTGTTGTGAAAGATGTCCTTCCTAGGAAGGAAGGAAACTGTACTTTCAAATATCGGTGTAACCTGTGCCCCATCCTGCAAGGTTAGCTTTAGTCTCCATGCTGCACAGAACGTTCCATGACTTATGCATTTTATCACTCAAACATTGTGCCTTTTCTTAAAAGATATTATTTATTTATTTGAGAGAGAGACAGAGAATGAGAAATAGAGAGCATGAGAGGGAAGAGGGTCAGAGGGAGAAGCAGACTCCCTGCTCGGCAGGGAGTCT
>NW_027408731.1:0-1785 GCF_003265705.2 Callorhinus ursinus | reverse complement strand
AGCTCGGATTCTTCGTGGTGGTGGCCGGGGACCTGGGCATCCTGGCAGGCACACAGCTTACGGCAGTGCTAACCTCCTAAAACAAAGGGTGAGCCGAGAGCAGCCTTCCTCACAGGCGGCTTCCCCTGTCCGAGACACGTTCAGGGCCCGTTTCCCTGCTCTCACACAAACACACAGCAGATGACGTTTGCGCTCAGGAAGGGCCTTCTCGACCGAGGCGCGGGGTCTCCAGCCTCTTGTTGCTTTGCGCTGGGCGGGTGGCGCTTCAGAGGAAACGCACACAGGGGGCAGACGACCTAGGTTCACGAAAGTGGAGTTGATTCGAGAGGCGCCTTGGGCCCATGCTTCTCTCTCCCTTGGAGGTCTGCTGGGCCCCACTCCCCAGGCGGGCACACAAGCACCACTGAATATTGTGGCCACCCTCCGGGGAGGCGCCCTGAAGCTGAAGCTGTGCTCCGGCACTCGGCTTCCTCCCTCAGAACGGTCGAATTTGGCTAAGGAACGCTAAGCCACTGTTGTGGCTTCGAGTCAGTATGCTGGCAATTAGATTTGCAGGCAAGAGTAGGGCCGCACTGCTGGCTTCATGAAACAAGTGGGGAGCCGTGTTCGGCCTTCTGCCACGGCCTCTCACTCAGAAGATGGGAATTGGATTCGCTGGCACTGCTCGCCCACATGCACACAGCAAGATGCTTCCACCCTCAGGAAAGGCTCTCCAGGCTGAAGCACGTTCTCTCCACAGTGTGGTTCCTTCGAGTTCGGTGGTGGCGGCGGCCTTTTCCTCCCTCGGGTTTACTTAGGGAAGTCGTTCTCAGGGCTCTCAGCCCCAGTACACAGGCTACCGCGTCCTCCCAGTCGGTGACCGGAGGAAGCTGAAGCACGGTTTCTCCACCGTGTTGTGCCTTCGAGGGAGGTGCCTGGAACGGAGGCCTCCACACACACACAGGCCGGAGGAGGGCTGGCTTCGGGACCTAGAGCTGAGGCGAGCAGTGCCTCTGCCCGAAGCCGTTTCTCTCGCCCGGGCGTTTAGGGGAATCGTTTCCCAGGCTCTGACGCACACCCCTTGTAAGGGTTTCCACCCTCCGCAGGGGTGATGCTGTCTACCATTCGTCCCCTACACCCCGCGGTTAACACCTGCCGCTGGGTAACGCTACAGCTCGGATTCTTCGTGGTGGTGGCCGGGGACCTGGGCATCCTGGCAGGCACACAGCTTACGGCAGTGCTAACCTCCTAAAACAAAGGGTGAGCCGAGAGCAGCCTTCCTCACAGGCGGCTTCCCCTGTCCGAGACACGTTCAGGGCCCGTTTCCCTGCTCTCACACAAACACACAGCAGATGACGTTTGCGCTCAGGAAGGGCCTTCTCGACCGAGGCGCGGGGTCTCCAGCCTCTTGTTGCTTTGCGCTGGGCGGGTGGCGCTTCAGAGGAAACGCACACAGGGGGCAGACGACCTAGGTTCACGAAAGTGGAGTTGATTCGAGAGGCGCCTTGGGCCCATGCTTCTCTCTCCCTTGGAGGTCTGCTGGGCCCCACTCCCCAGGCGGGCACACAAGCACCACTGAATATTGTGGCCACCCTCCGGGGAGGCGCCCTGAAGCTGAAGCTGTGCTCCGGCACTCGGCTTCCTCCCTCAGAACGGTCGAATTTGGCTAAGGAACGCTAAGCCACTGTTGTGGCTTCGAGTCAGTATGCTGGCAATTAGATTTGCAGGCAAGAGTAGGGCCGCACTGCTGGCTTCATGAAACAAGTGGGGAGCCGTGTTCGGCCTTCTGCCACGGCCTCTCACTCA
>NW_027408730.1:917-1278 GCF_003265705.2 Callorhinus ursinus | reverse complement strand
AGACCCTGACCAGCCAGAGGAATGTTGATAAAGAAAAGCAAAGCTGGTGGCATCACAATTCCGGACTTCCAGTTCTATTACAAAGCTGTCATCATCAAGACAGTATGGTGCTGGCACAAAAACAGACACATAGATCAATGGAACAGAATAGAGAGCCCAGAAATGGACCCTCAACTCTATGGTCAACTAATCTTCGACAAAGCAGGAAAGAATGTCCAATGGAAAAAAGACAGTCTCTTCAACAAATGGTGTTGGGAAAATTGGACGGCCACATGCAGAAGAATGAAACTGGACCATTTTCTTACATCACACACAAAATAGATTCAAAATGGTTGAAAGACCTCAATGTGAGATGGGAGTC
>NW_027408730.1:0-817 GCF_003265705.2 Callorhinus ursinus | reverse complement strand
AAGGGCTAGTATCCTAAATCTATAAAGAACTTATCAAACTCAACACCCAAAGAACAAATGATCCAATCAAGAAATGGGCAGAAGACAGGAACAGACATTTTCCAAGGAAGACATCCGAATGGCCAACAGACATATGAAAAAGTGCTCAATATTGCTTGGCATCAGGGAAATCCAAATCAAAACTTCAATGAGATACAACTTCACACCAGTCAGAATGGCTAAAATTAACAAGTCAGGAAACGACAGATGTTGGCAGGGATGCGGAGAAAGGGGAACCCTCCTACACTGTTGATGGGAATGCAAGCCAGTGCAACCACTCTGGAAAACAGTATGGAGCTTCCTCAAAAAGTTGAAAATAGAGCTGTCCTATGACCCAGCAATTGCACCACTGGGTATTTACCCCAGAGATACAAATGTAGGTATCCGAAGGGGTAGGTGCACCCCGATGTTTATAGCAGCAATGTCCACAATAGCCAAACTATGGAAAAAGCCAAGATGGCCTTCCACAGAGGAATGGATAAAGAAGATGTGATGTATATGTGTATACACACACAGACAGACACACACACACAGACACACACACACACACACACACTGGAATATTATGCAGCCATCAAAAGGAATGAAATCTTGGCATTTGCAATGCTGTGGATGGAACTGGAGGGTACTATGCTGAGTGAAATAAGTCAATCAGAGAAAGACATGTATCATATGATCTCACTGATATGAGTAATTCTTAATTTCAGGAAACAAACTGAGGGTTGCTGGAGTGGTTGGGGGTGGGAGGGATGGGGTGGCTGGGTGATAGACATTGGGG
>NW_027408729.1:0-1279 GCF_003265705.2 Callorhinus ursinus | reverse complement strand
TGAGTGCTCAAAAATATACATTGGACAAATAACCCCCAGACAGAAGGAACTTAGGTGCCTGAGGCATGTTGTGGCCCTGTCTGAATGAACCTCTAACTTGAGGAGGCTGAATGACTTGTGGACCCAAAGGTTGGGGTGTGTCACAGACAGGCAGGAATCATTCCATTTTTCTTCCAAAGCTTGCATAGTTCCTACTTGCAAAAAATACCACCAACAGCAAGAGCTTCTGGGAAGCTCCTCACTGAGCATGCACTCTGGCTTCACATCAGACCCAACCATCCTCACCATCTCTGCCATTGCACAGGTGATTTTAAAATTATTAAGAAAACTGGACATTCTTACATTATTAAAAAGTAGTGAAAATTGGGGCACCTGGGTGGCTCATTTGGTTAAGCGTCTGCTTTCAGCTCAGGTCATGAACTCGGGGTCCTGGGATCGAGCCCCTGTGACAGACTCCCTGCTCAGCAGGGAGCCTGCTTCTCCCTCTCCCTATGCCCTTCCCCCTCCTTGTGTTCTCTCTCTCTCTCTTGCTCTGCTCTCTTTCTCGCAAATAAATAAAATCATTAACAAAAAGATTTTATTTATTTATTTGACACAGAGAGAGAGGGCTCATGACCTGAGCTGAAGGCAGACGTTTAACCGACTGAGCCACCCAGATGCCCCAATAAATAAAATCTTAAAAAAAAACTTAAAAAAAGTAGTGAAAATGTAAAGGATGCAAACACTCACATATATGTATACCTCTAGCAGCTTTTCTTTTTTTTTTTAATTTATTTATTCATGAGAGACAGAGAGAGAGAGAGGCAGAGGGAGAAGCAGGTTCCCAAGGAGCAGGGAGCCCGATGTGGGACTCGATCCCAAGACCCTGGGATCATGACCTGAGCCGAAGGCAGACTCTTAACCATCTGAGCCACCCAGGCGCCCTCTAGCAGCTTTTTGAAGATACAATGTCCCTTCTTTTTTGCCCAAAGCAATAGGTCTTGGTGCTATTCCTGTATTGGTATAAATTCATTTGCCTCATTTCACTGAGCTTATTTATTTGTATTTATTCATTTCATTCGATCTGAATTTACCCAGTCTCCTATTTACTGATGGGCATGCAGGTGGCTATTACAAACCACGCTACAACAAACACTGTTAACTATCCATCTCTGCACGCATATGCAAGGGTAGATAACTAGAAGCAGAATTTCTGATCTACTGGTGCAGACACCTTTACATTTAAAGCACTAGTTTGCAAGATCTACGGCTATAAAGCACTAGCCTGATGCATATAATT
>NW_027408728.1:0-1279 GCF_003265705.2 Callorhinus ursinus | reverse complement strand
TTCTAATACTATGTTGAATAGCAGTGGTGAGAGTGGACATCCCTGCCGCGTTCCTGACCTTAGGGGAAAAGCTCTCAGCTTTACCCCATTGAGAATGATATTCGCTGTAGGTTTTTCATAGATGGCTTTTATGATATTGAGGTACGTACCCTCTATCCCTATACTCTGAAGAGTTTTGATCAAGAAAGGATGCTGTACTTTGTCAAATGCTTTTTCTGCATCTATTGAGAGGATCATATGATTCTTGCTCTTTCTTTTGTTAATGTATTGTATCACATTGATTGATTTCCATTTGTTGAACCATCCTTGCAGCCCAGGGATAAATCCCACTTGGTCGTGGTAAATAATCCTTTTAATATACTGTTGGATCCTATTGGCCAGTATTTTGGTGAGAATTTTTGCATCCATGTTCATCAAGGATATTGGTCTGTAATTCTCCTTTTTGATGGGGGTCTTTATCTGGTTTGGGGATCAAGGTAATGGTGGCCTCATAAAACGAGTTTGGAAGTTTTCCTTCCATTTCTATTTTTTGGAACAGTTTCAGGAGAATAGGTATAAATTCTTCTTTAAATGTCTGATAGAATTCCCCTGGGAAGCCATCTGGCCCTGGGCTTGTTTCTTGGGAGATTTTTGATGACTGCTTCAATTTCCCTGGTGGCTATAGGTCTATTCAGGTTTTCTATTTCTTCCTGGTTCAATTTTGGTAATTGATACATCTCTAGAAATGCACCCATTCCTTCCAGGTTATCTAATTTGCTGGCATAGAGTTGCTTATAATATGTTCTTATAACTGTTTGTATTTCTTTGGTGTTGGTTGTGATCTCTGCTCTTTCATTCATGATTTTGTTGATTTGGGTCATTTCTCTTTTCTTTTTGATCAGTCTGGCAAGGGGTTTATCAATCTTGTTAATTCTTTCAAAGAACCAGCTCCTAGTTTTGTTGATCTGTTCTACTGTTCTTTTGGTTTCTAGTTCATTGATTTCTGCTCTGATCTTTATGATTTCTCTTCTCCTGCTGGGTTTAGGCTTTATTTGCTGCTTTTTTCTCTAGCTCCTTTAGGTGTAGGGTTAGGTTGTGTATTTGAGACCTTTCTTGTTTCTTGAGAAAGGCTTGTATTGCTATATACTTTCCTCTCAGGACTGCCTTTGCTGTATCCCAAAGATTTTGAACAGTTGTGTTTTCATTTTCATTGGTTTCCATGAATTTTTTTAATTCTTTAATTTCTTGGTTGATCCATTCATTCTTTAAGGATGTTCCTTAGCCTCCATGTATTTGAGTT
>NW_027408727.1:0-1279 GCF_003265705.2 Callorhinus ursinus | reverse complement strand
CACCATATATTACATCATTAGATTTTAATGTAGTGTTCCATGATTCATTGTTTGTGCATAACACCCAGTGCTCCACGCAGAACGTGCCCTCTTTAATACCCATCACCAGGCTAACCCATCCCCCTACCCTCCTCCCCTCTAGAACCCTCAGTTTGTTTTTCAGAGTCCATCATCTCTCATGGTTCGTCTCCTCATCCGACATACTCCCCTTCATTCTTCCCCTCCTGCTATCTTCTTATTTTTCTTTTATCTTAACATATGTTGCATTATTTGTTTCAGAAGTACAGATCGGTGATTCAACAGTCTTGCACAATTCACAGCGCTCACCATAGCACATACCCTACCCAATGTCTATCACCCAGCCACCCCATCCCTCCCACCCCCCACCACTCCAGCAACACTCAGTTTCTTTCCTGAGATTAAGAATTCTCATATCAGTGAAATCATATGATACATGTCTTTCTCTGATTGACTTATTTCACTGAGCATAACACCCTCCAGTTCCATCCACATCGTTGCAAATGGCAAGATCTCATTCCTTTTGATGGCTGCATAATATTCCATTGTGTATATATACCACCTCTTCTTTATCCATTCATCTGTCCATGGACATCTTGGCTCTTTCCACAGTTTGGCTATTGTGGACATTGCTGCTATAAACATTGGGGTGCACGTACCCCTTCGGATCCTTACATTTGTATCTTTGCAGTAAATACCCAGTAGTGCAATTGTTGGATCGTATGGTAGCTCTATTTTCAACTGTTTGAGGAACCTCCATACTGTTTTCCAAAGGGGTTGCACCAGCTTGCATTCCCACCAACAGTGTAGGAGGGGTCCCCTTTCTCCGCATCCCCGCCAACATCTGTCGTTCCCTGACTTGTCAATTTTAGCCATTCTGACGGGTGTGAGGTGGTATCTCATTGAGGTTTTGATTTGGATTTCCCTGATGCCGAGCAATGTTGAGCACTTTTTCATGTGTCCGTTGGCCATTTGGATGTCTTCTTTGAAAGAATGTCTGTTCATGTCCTCTGCCCATTTCTTGACTGGATTATTTGTTCTTTGGGTGTTGAGTTTGATAAGTTTTTTATAGATTTTGGATACTAGCCCTTTATCTGATAGGTCACTTGCAAATATCTTCTCCCATTCTGTCGGTTGTCTGTTCGTTTTGTGGACTGTTTCTTTTGCTGTGCAAAAGCTTTTTATCTTGATGAAATCCCAATAGTTCATTTTTGCCCTGGCTTCCCGTGCCTTTGGTGATGTTTCTAGGAAGAAGTTGCTG
>NW_027408726.1:252-1279 GCF_003265705.2 Callorhinus ursinus | reverse complement strand
ATAGCAGCAATGTCCACAATAGCCAAACTGTGGAAAGAGCCAAGATGTCCATCGACAGATGAATGGATAAAGAAGAAGTGGTATATATACACAATGGAATATTATGCAGCCATCAAAAGGAATGAGATCTTGCCATTTGCAACGACGTGGATGGAACTGGAGGGTGTTATGCTTAGTGAAATAAGTCAATCAGAGAAAGACATGTATCACATGACCTCACTGATGTGAGGAATTCTTAATCTCAGGAAACAAACTGAGTGTTGCTGGAGTGGTGGGGGTGGGAGGGACGGGGTGGCTGGGTGATAGACATTGGGGAGGGTATGTGCTATGGTGAGCGCTGTGAATTGTGCAAGACTGTTGAATCACAGATCTGTACTTCTGAAAGAAATAACGCAACATATTTTAAGAAAAAAGAAAAAGAAGAAGATAACGGAGAGGAAGAAAAGGGGAGTATGTCAGAGGGGGAGACGAACCATGAGAGATGATGGACTCTGAAAAACAAACTGAGGGTTCCAGAGGGGAGGGGGGAGGGGGATGGGTTAGCCTGGTGATGGGTATTGAGGAGGGCACGTTCTGCATGGAGCACTGGGTGTTATGAACAAACAATGAATCATGGAACACTGCACCAAAAACTAATGATGTAATATATGGTGATTAACATAACAATAAAAATAAAAAAAATAAAAAAAATGAAGCTCAATTAGATTAAGTAGTGTGCCAAATTGCCCAACTTGTAAATTACAGAGTTTCTAGATCTGTGAGGTTCTAGGATCTTCTTCTAACACCACAGTATGGCCATTAACGTAGATTAGACATTATGTATTCAAAGTGCCAATTTCTCTGACGAGAAACTGAGGTACAGAGAGACAAAATGCCTTACTGAATGCCATGCAATTAGCAAATAAGAGAAAAGGCTTCTGGACTTCCAATCCAAAGTGTTTTTATCTCCCCTGTGTTGAAATACAAATAGCAGTTAAAACAATAATCATTTCAGAAAATCTTAATAACTTATCTTGTTCAAGCAGGA
>NW_027408726.1:0-152 GCF_003265705.2 Callorhinus ursinus | reverse complement strand
AGGGGGGAGGGTTAGAGGGAGAAGCAGACTCCCTGCTGAGCAGGGAGCCCGATGCGGGACTCGATCCCGGGACTCCAGGATCATGACCTGAGCCGAAGGCAGTCACTTAACCAACTGAGCCACCCAGGCGCCCCAGTGTTTTAGGTTTTTAA
>NW_027408725.1:681-1279 GCF_003265705.2 Callorhinus ursinus | reverse complement strand
TAGATACCACCTCACACCAGTCAGAATAGCTAAAATTAACAAGTCAGGAAACAACAGATGTTGGCGGGGATCTGGAGAAAGGGGAACCCTCCTACACTGTTGGTGGCAATGCAAGCTGGTGCAGCCCCTCTGGAAAACAGTATGGAGGTTCCTCAAAAAGTTCAAAATAAAGCTACCATATGATCCAGCAATTGCATTACTGGGTATTTACCACAAAGATACAAATGTAGGGATCCGACGGGGTACGTGCACCCCGATGTTTATAGCAGCAACGTCCACAATAGCCAAACTGTGGAAAGAGCCAAGATGTCCACTGACAGATGAATGGATAAAGAAGAAGTGGTATATATACACAATGGAATATTATGCAGCCATCAAAAGGAATGCGATCTTGCCATTTGCAACGACATGGGTGGAATTGGAAGGTATTATGCTGAGTGAAATAAGTCAATCAGAGAAAGACATGTATCATATGACCTCACTGATATGAGGAATTCTTAATCTCGGGAAACAAACTGAGGGTTGCTGGAATGGTGGGGGTGTGGGAGGGTTGGGGTGGCTGGGTGATAGACATTGGGGAGGGTATGTGCTATGGTGA
>NW_027408725.1:0-581 GCF_003265705.2 Callorhinus ursinus | reverse complement strand
AAAACTAATGATGTAATGTATGGTGATTAACATAACAATAAAAAATTAAAAAAACAGAATTGCCTGTGTAGACTATCAATAAAGATAGTTTTACTTCTCCCTTTCCAATCTGGATGACTTTTATTTTATTTATTTTTTAATTTTTATTGTTATGTTAATCACCATACATTACATCATTAGTGTTTGATGTAGTGTTTCATGATTCATTGTTTGTGCATAAAACCCAGTGCTCCACGCAGAACGTGCCCTCCTTAATACCCATCACCAGGCTAACCCATCCTCCTACCCCCTCCCCTCTAGAACCCTCAGTTTGTTTATCAGAGTCCATCGTCTCTCATGGTTCGTCTCCCCCTCCTACTCCCCCCCTTCATTCTTCCCCTCCTGCTATCTTCTTCTTTTTTTTTTCTGAACATATATTGCATTATTTGTTTCAGAGGTACAGATTTGTGATTCCACAGTCTTGCACAATTCACAGCACTCACCATAGCACATACCCTCCCCAATGTCTATCACCCGGCCACCCCATCCCTCCCACCCACCCCCCACCACTCACTCCAGCAACCCTCAGTTTGTTTCCTGAG
>NW_027408724.1:0-1280 GCF_003265705.2 Callorhinus ursinus | reverse complement strand
CCTACTCCTCCGCCATCTTGCTCCGCCCCTAGACTACACATTTGATTGCCACTGCCCCTGAGTCTCCACTCTGGTTCTGCGCTGCAGGTGTTGAAGGCATTTTTTGTCCTGACCGTGGAATTCGTCTCCAATATCGGGGACAAGCTCATGGATGGGATTTGATCCCCTCCTATGGGCCCTGGGCTCTGCTGCCCCAAATCTCGTAGGGTGGCTGGGGTGGAGCCTATGTAGCCCATGGAGTGAGCATTTTTCTCTATTGAAGAAGCATTCAACTTAGGGATTTTGGGGGGCTCCAATTCAATCAGAGGGAACCTCTATCCTGTGTCAGAAAACAAAATGGGATCCGTGGCTCACAAATCAACCTACAGAAAAAAATCAGATAAGTGTCTAGAAATATTCAGAAAGTCTATTTGTAATCTTTCTTTCCTTTTTAAAAAGATACATTTATTTATTTTTGAGAGGGAGAGAGTGACAGGAGATGGAAAAATTGAGAGGGAAAGAGTGAATCTCAGGTAAGACTCTCTATGGAGCATGGACCCTAATGCAGGGCTTGATCTTATGACCCTGAGATCAACTTGAACCAAAATCTAGAATCGGACGCTTAAGTCAGCCAGGCGCCCCTGATGGCTATTTGTCATCTTTCAAAATTTGAAAAAGAAAAGCCATCAGGGAAATTCAAATCAAAACCCCATTAAGATACCACCTTACAGTTAGAAGGTCATAAATTAACAAGGCAAGAAACAACAAATGTTGGAGAAGTTGTGGAGAAATGGGAACCCTCCTACACTGGTGGTGCGAATGAAATTGGTGCAGTCACGTTGGAAAACAGTATGGAGGTTCCTCAAAAATTTACAAATAGAGCTACCCTATGCCACAGCTATTGCACTACTTGGTATTTACTCCAAAGACACAGATGTAGTGAAAAGAAGGGGCACATGCACCCCAATGTTCATAGCAGCAATGTCCATACTAGCCAAACTGAGGAAGGCGCTGAGATACTCTTCAACAGACAAAGGGATAAAAAAGATGTGGTCCATAAATACACTGGAATATTACTCAGCCATCTGAAAGGATGAATGCATTTGTATCGACGTGGATGGAACTGGAGGGGATTATGCTAAGTGAAACAAGTCAAGCAGAGAAAGACCGTTATCGTATGGGTTCACTTATTTGTGGAACATAAGGAATAGCATGGAGGACATTAGGAGAAGGAAGGAAAAAATGAAAGGGGGGAATCAGAGAGGAAGATGAACCACGAGAGGCTATGGGCAAAGAAACAA
>NW_027408723.1:0-1280 GCF_003265705.2 Callorhinus ursinus | reverse complement strand
CACCTGAGTGGCTCAGTTGTCAAACGTCTGCCTTCAGCTCAGGTCACAATCCCAGCGTCCTGGGATTGAGTCCGGCATTGGGCTCCCTGCTCCGCGGGAAGCCTGCTTCTCCCTCTCCCACTCCCCCTGCTTGTGTTCCCTCTCTCGTTGTGTCTCTCTCTGTCAAATAAATAAATAAAATCTTTTTTAAAAAAAGAATTTTTGAAACTAGAGAGGTGGTTGCATAATATTGTGAATACACTAAAGCCACCTAGTTGTACTCTTCAAAATGATTAAATGTATGTTATGTGAATTTCAACTCAATTAAACAAAAAAGAAGCTGAGCTTTTGGCCTCTGGTGTCCAAACTACTAACTCCAAAGTCACTGTTTTCCTTGAAGGCTGGCTAGGTGGGGAAGAGGGTGGTGATGGGAGGTGGGGCGGGGGGGTGCCAACATGAATTAGGGAAGGGCAGCAGAAGCAGGGAGTGGGAGGGACCTGGGTTAGTTTGCGGGACCCAGAACCCCGGGGTAGGAGGCTGGCTGCTGCGGGGGTTGGTGGTGGTGGTGGTGGTGCAGGGGAGGCCCAGAGGCTGGGGGGAGCAGGGCTGGACGGGCTCTGGCTGAGTCAGAGTGGCCTCCGCTGCCATGATGGTTTAGCACAGACTTTGGCTGGAGGGTAAGGGCTAGGGTAGAGGGTGGGCTGAGATCTCTCTACGTCACCCCTTCTCCTTCCTGTCCTGCAGATGTTGAACCCCTTTGTGGCCGTGATCATGGACAATTTTGAGTACCTTACACGGGACTCTTCCATCCTAGGGCCTCACCCCCTGGACGAGTTCATCCGGGTCTGGGCTGAGTACGACCCGGCCGCGTGGTGAGTGGCCCCCGTGCTCTGTGGTCCTCAGCGTGGTCCGTGCCACGGATCTCGGGACAGGGCTGGGTGTCCTGTGTCATGTGATACAGGTTTTGTCAAACCCCCTCAGGTTTTGGTGGGGTCTGCAGAGGGTGGTGCCAGGTCCCCTTCTAGGTGGCATGCTCCTTCTCATGTCCAAGGTGCTCTTACACAGATCCTTGGGCTGAGAAATGCTCTGTGAGACCCTTAGTCCAGCGCTTAGGAGGTTCCAAGGGGTCTGTTAGGCTCAGGTCTCTTGCCAAATGGGATTGTACTGTCTCCTCACAGGTCTGTCACATGAGGGGCATGGAGGGCTCAAGGGAGACGGTGTGGACACAGCAGGAGGGCCTTCCCTTGGGGCCTCACCATCCTCATGAAGCTTGGAGGTCTTCATGGCAGAAATGACATTCT
>NW_027408722.1:0-1280 GCF_003265705.2 Callorhinus ursinus | reverse complement strand
CTATCTATCTATCATCTATCTATCTATCATCTATCTATCTAATCTATCTATCTATCTATCAATCATCTATCTATCTATCTATCTATCTATCTATCTATCTATCAATCAACTTTTCTCATACCTAAGGTTTCAGAGTGTATTGTGTGAGCCATGCGATAACTCTGGACAAATGACCTCTAGGGATTACAGCAAAGATATGTTGACCTGTTGGAATGTCGAAGGCCTTGCGCTCCTGTGTGCCACGAGTGAATGACATGGAATGACTTCTAAGGGCACGTGCTCAACAGGGAAACACATAGAGGTGCCAAAGCTTCTGTCCTCCCCAAGTAAGCATGGTGATTGACATGACGTACCTTGGCTGGATTGTGTCCACACCTTTTCCCCCAGGAAAAAATGCAAGAGAAGTTGAAACTTACCTGGATCCTCGTTCTTGAATATCTAGCCCTTGGGCCAGTCGTTCTCTGGTGGCGATGCCAAGGTATGGGTTCTGCTGGAACAATGCTTTCAGAGCACCTTGCAGCATCAGCTTCAAAACAAGCTGCATCCATCAGAATCTGGGTGGGAGTGGAATTGTTGCAGGAAAAATGGCAACGCTATAAGAAAGGCTTCATAGGAATGCAAACTGGTGGTGTGGTCTCTGGTCTTCACTTTCTGCCCTGTGGACACCTTCCCAGTCTGGGGTTTTTTTCCCAACACCATTTGTTGAAGAGACAGTCTTTTTTCCACTAGACATTCTTTCCTGCTTTGTCAATCGTAAGTTGACCATAGAGTTGAGGGTCTCTTTCTGGGGTCTCGATTCTGTTCCATTGATCTATGTGTCTGTTTTTGTGCTGGTACCATACTGTCTTGATGATGACAGCTTTGTAATAGAGTTGGAAGTCCGGAATTGTGATGCCGGCAGCTTTGCAATTCTTTTCAATATTCCCCTGGCTATTCGGGGTCTCCTCTGGTTCCATACAAATTTTAGGATTATTTGTTCCATTTCTTTGAAAAAAGTGGGTGGCCACATGCAGAAGAATGAAACCCGACCATTTCCTTACACCACACACAAAAATAGGCTCCAAATGGTTGAAAGACCTAAACCTGAGACAGGAGTCCATCAAAATCCTAAAGGAGAACACAGGTAGCAACCTCTTCGACCTCAGCCGCAGCAACTTCTTCCTGGAAACATCACCAAAGGCACAGGAAGACAGGGCAAAAATGAACTATTGGGATTTCATCAAGATAAAAAGCTTTTGCACAGCAAAAGAAACAGTCCACAAAACCCAAAGACAACCGAC
>NW_027408721.1:0-1281 GCF_003265705.2 Callorhinus ursinus | reverse complement strand
GGGTCAACCCCTCTGTCAGGGAGGAGGGCATGTCCGCCAGCTGCCTCTCCATGTCCTCCGTAGCCTTCTGCAAAGACAGGGACCGGTAGCCGGCCCCGAGGCATCACAGCCCTGCCCGGCCATCCGCGCTGTCCTCCTGCCCAGTCCCCCTGCTGCTCCCAGATCAGACACACTCCTGTGCGTGCACAGCCCTGCACCCGGGATGCAGTGACCCATCCCTGCAGGGCTATCGGGATAAACCTCGGGCAGAAGGGTCAGCGCCCACACACCCCATCCCACACAGCCAGCCTTGACCTTGAACATGATCTGCCCACCGGGTATCTGACCCCTGATCATCCTGCTCCTGCTCAGGGTGGCCCCACACCCATGACCCCTCTTTACACACAAACTCACACACAGACGCACATACTCACACAGAGACACACAAACACGCACAGACACACACCCCCATCCACATATGTGCACACACACACACACTCACACACAGACACACGTACGCACACACACAGACACACACACACACACACACACACACAGAGGGAGGGCACCTGGGGCTACACAGGTCATCAGAGCGAGTGGGGCTGGGTGGCTGGCCTTGGGCCTCCTGCTGTCACCTTTGTTCTTCCGGCCAAATGGCCAGAGGTGGTGGGGAGCCCTGACATGAAATCCCCAGCGGGGGACAGCGTATGCAGGGCACACTTTCTTCTGCCTGCAGCCTCCGGACCTCAGAAAGCAGCACGTGAACATCTTGGTTTGAGGATCTCCAACGAAATGAGCTGGGTAGGGGGCTGTCTGTGGAATGTGGGTGCCTGGTTACCGGGGTTCCAAATTCTGTTGGACTCTGTTGTCAGGGAAGTGAGTTCACCATTGCCTGGGGTTCCCTTACCCAACTTCCTCCTCACACAGGAGCCCCTCGAGGGCCCCCTTCCCCCCCTGCTCAGTGCTCACCCTCCCCCCATGCCCCATCCACACAGCCCACCCACAGGCCCGGGAGGCCTGGGTGCAGCCAGTGTACCCGCTATGAGGGCACAGAGCTGGATTCAGACCTGGTTCCTGCGTTTGCCCACGGTTATGACCCTGGACAGACCCTGTGCCACTCAGGGCCTCCCCAGGCTCCCCATCTGCACATCAGGGTATTCTGGCTTCTACTTCTAGGTTCACCATCAGGGGTAGAACCTCTACACATGTTCTGTACCTACTATCACAGGAGGCTGGTACACACGTGGCAATGCAAGGATGATCCAGGAGCTGGGCTTGGCATGGAACACAGCTCAGAGGGGC
>NW_027408720.1:0-1281 GCF_003265705.2 Callorhinus ursinus | reverse complement strand
CTTATCTCTCGAATTCTGCCCTCGTGATCCTGTAGTTGTTTCTCTCTCTTTTTCTCAGCCTCTTTATTTTCCATCATTTGGTCTTCTATATCGCTGATTCTCTCTTCTGCCTCATTTATCCTAGCAGTTAGTGCCCCCATTTTTGATTGCACCTCATTTATAGCCTTTTTGATTTCTACTTGGTTAGATTTTAGTTCTTTTATTTCTCCACAAAGGATTTCTCTAATAACTTCCACACTTTTTTCAAGCCCAGCTAGTATCTTTAAAGTCATGATTCTGAACTCTAGGTCCGACATCATACTAATGTCCGTATTGAGTAGGTCCCTGGCAGATGGTACTACCTCTTGTTCTTTTTGCTGAGGTGATTTTTTTCGTTTGTCATTTTGTCCAGAGGAGAATAGATGAATGAGAGAACAAAATGCTAACCCCTTTGTTGGGGTTTGAGAGGACGTTAACAACGTCCCCAGCAAATATACTCTATACAAATCAGAAAAGACCTGAATCTAGGGGGAAAAGAAAGAGAAAGAAAGAAAAAAGAAAGAGAAAAAGAAAAAAAGATAAAGATAAAAACAAACAAAAACAGAACAAAACAAAAAAAACAGAATATGATCAAATATGATCAGGCTATTGCACAGATCAGTGCCACACACTAGATTTTGGGCATATTTTGGTCTGTTAGAAGAAAGTGCCTCCTAAAATTTTAAAGGAAGAAAGACTTATATATGTATAAAATAAGGGTTGATACAATGAAGGGATGGAAGATGACTGTGAAGATGAAAATTATAAAAGATTTTATAAAAAGAATTGATAAGAAGTTGTTTGAAAAAAGAAGATTTAAAAAAAAAAGAATAAAAAAAAAAGAAAAAAAAAGGGAGAGAATGTGATCATGCAGGAGACTAGAACAAAGCCGTACACTAGTGATTTAGGGTATATTTTTATCCATTAGAAGAAACTGTATCTCAAAATTTTAAAGAGAGAAGAACTTATATATATATATGCCAAAAATAAGGGTAACTACTATGAAGGGATAAAGTATGACTCTAAAAATGAAAAATAAAAAATATTTTATTTAAAAAGTGATTGATGTTGAAAAAGGGAAAAAGAAAAAAAACAGCTAAAAATATTAACTTTGAAAAACTAATGAATCATGGTAAAAAAGCCATGAATTCTATGTGCAGTATTCCCCTAGCGCTGGAGTTCTCCCGTTCTCCTTGATCGGTAAACTTGGGTCTTGGCTTGCTGGCTGTTTGTGCTGATCTTCTGGGGGAGGGGCCTGTTGCC
>NW_027408719.1:0-1281 GCF_003265705.2 Callorhinus ursinus | reverse complement strand
GATAACTGGAGGAAAATTTCTCAAGGATTCAGAATAAAGACACTAATATTTAATGTTTAAAGTCAGAAAAAGAGCAAGGAAGATTTCCACTTAAGAGAAGAGCATGACCCACAGGATATCAGTAAAATGTTGCATGGAGTTGCTGGGGTTTATGATCTCACTTTGATTCTACACTATGAAATTTAACTTCTCCCAATGCTGTTTGAAGCTATTAAAGTTTCAAGTGCATTTCATAGTAGGTCACGGAGCAAAACTAACTTTCACTTTTCTCTCTTAGAGGATAAAGACAATAAAGAATCAAAGTGAAACAGTTAAAGCTCAGCCCCATGTCTTCTTTCATGTTCAGATGCCAGGCAGTCATCAAAGTAGCATTGGGGAATAACCAGATCCCCAGGGACTGGCAACTTCCTTCTCCCATGTGTAGCCAACTTGTTAAGTGACTGAAATGTCCCTCTAGGGAAGACTTGAGGGAAGAATCTGTAATAATATTTTGCTGCATTGCAGGGTCCTTTCTTCAAGCTACTCTACTTCTCAAGTAAGAGGATCTGGGTCTGTGAACTAGTCATGAATCCCCCATTGTGTTGATTCAAATTATCTTTCTGCCCTTAGACCCATATTTTTTTCTGCTAATATATTCCAACTAACATCTTAGTAGGTCAACAAATATTTTATTTTTAAGAATCCTGTGATAAATTTTCCATCACCACAGATCCCTGTAGGTCAAAACTCATGTGGCTTAATTGTAGTAATGGGTTCCACCTTGTTAGGATGGCACCTAATTTTCCAGGACATCATGATTTTATCATTATTTTAAATATCAGGTGGCCCAATTCCACTGCTGCATTCCCCACCATCATCACTGGATCTCAGGAGTTAGATACCACAGAACATTTTAAGAATACTAATGCCCTCCTTACCAAATCATTTCTTAATGCCTTCATGAAGAAAATGTGCTCCAGGCTTTCCACATGGTATGTTTAGAGGGTGGCTGAGCATATTGCATTAGAGAAACTCCACAATTCCCATCTTCCGGAGCCCACTGATTCCTTTTTCCACAGGGTACCAGGGACTTTCCAGCTTTTCAACCTTATTTAGCATAGACTGTAATTGAGTTCAAACTTCAGGTAGCCAATGGGGAAGACAGCCAGTTCATCAAAACCTGTGCTCTGGATGATAGCACCAATGCCATTAAATTCAGATCATTCAAGTGTTATATTTCATATTCTTTAACATCCACTCCCATATGTGCTTTCAAACTACTGCTAATGCAAACCTTGAGGA
>NW_027408718.1:0-1281 GCF_003265705.2 Callorhinus ursinus | reverse complement strand
CAGACCAATATCCTTGATGAACATGGATGCAAAAATTCTCACCAAAAACTCGCCAATAGGATCCAACAGTACATTAAAAGGATTATTAACCACGACCAAGTGGGATTTATCCCTGGGCTGCAAGGTTGATTCAACATCTGCAAATCAATCAACGTGATACAATACATTAACAAAAGAAAGAACAAGAATCATATGATCCTCTCAATAGATGCAGAATAGCATTTGACAAAGTACAGCATCCTTTCTTGATCAAAACTCTTCACAGTATAGGGATAGAGGGTACATACCTCAATATCATAAAAGCCATCTATGAAAAACCTACAGCCAATATCATTCTCAATGGGGAAAAGCTGAGAGCTTTTCCCCTAAGGTCAGGAACGCGGCAAGGATGTCCACTATCACCACTGCTATTCAACATAGCATTAGAAGTCCTAGCCACAGCAAGCAGACAACAAAAAGAAATCAAAGTGACCCAAATTGGCAAAGAGGAAGTCAAACTCTCACTCTTTGCAGATGATATGATACTGTATGTGGAAAACCCAAAAGACTCCACCCCAAAACTGCTAGAACTCATACAGGAATTCAGTCAAGTAGCAGGATATAAAATCAATGCACAGAAATCAGTGGCATTCCTATACACCAACAACAAGACAGAAGAGAGACAAATCAAGGAGTCGATCCCATTCACAACTGCACCCAAAACCATAAGATACCTAGGAATAAATTTAACCAAAGAGGCAAAGGATCTGTACTCAGAAAACTATAAAATACTCATGAAAGAAATTGAGAAAGACACAAAGAAATGGAAAAACGTTCCATGCTCATGGATTGGAAGAACCAACATTGTGAAGATGTCAATGCTACCTAGAGCAATCTACACATTCAATGCAATCCCCATCAAAATACCATCCACTTTTTTCAAAGAAATGGAACAAATAATCCTAAAATTTGTATGGAACCAGAAGAGACCCCGAATAGCCAGAGGAATGTTGAAAAACAAAAGCAAAGCTGGCGGCATCACAATTCCGGACTTCCAGCTCTATTACAAAGCTGTCATCATCAAGACAGTATGGTACAGGCACAAAAACAGACACACCGATCAGTGGAACAGAATAGAGAGCCCAGAAATGGACCCTCAACTCTATGGTCAACTAATCTTTGACAAAGCAGGAAAGAATGTCCAATGGAAAAAAGACAGTCTCTTCAACAAATGATGTTGGGAAAATTGTACAGCCACATGCAGAAGAATGAAACTGGACCATTTCCTTACACCACACACAA
>NW_027408717.1:0-1282 GCF_003265705.2 Callorhinus ursinus | reverse complement strand
CTGTTACTCTATGTTGTCTGTGTTCCTTTCCGATCTTTGTGGCTTTTGGGCTCTCTCTTTGGTTCGAGGACCCCTTTCAATATTTCTTTTATGGCTGGTTTCGTGTTTGCAAATTCCTCTAGTTTTTGTTTGTTCTGGAAGCTTTTTATCTCTCCTTCTATTTTCAATGACAGCCTAGCTGGATATAGTATTCTTGGCTGCATATTTTTCTCGTTTAGTACTCTGAAGATATCTTGTCAGTCCTTTCTGGCCTGCCAGGTCTCTGTGGATAGGTCTGTTGCCAATGTAATATTTTTACCATTGTAGGTTACATATCTCTTCTCCCGAGCTGCTTTCAGGATTTTCTCTTTGTCTCTGAGACTCGTAAGTTTTACTATTAGATGTCGGGGTGTTGACCTATTATTATCGATTTTGAGAGGCGTTCTCTGTGCCTCCTGGATTTTGATGCCTGTTTCCTTCCTCACATTAGGGAAGTTCTGTGCTATTATTTGATCCAATATACCTTCTGCCGCTCTCTGTCTTTCTTCTTTTTCTGGGATCCCAATTATTCTATTGTTGTTTCGTCTTATCGTATCACTTATCTCTCGAATTCTGCCCTCGTGTTCCTGTAGTTGTTTCTCCCTCTTTTTCTCAGCCTCTTTTTTTCCCATGATTTGGTCTTCTATATCGCTGATTCTCTCTTCTGCCTCATTTATCCTAGCAGTTAGTACCCCCATTTTTGATTGCACCTCATCAATAGCCTTTTTGATTTTGACTTGGTTAGATTTTAGTTCTTTTATTTCTCCAGAAAGGGTTTCTCTAATAACTTCCACTCTTTTTTCAAGCCCATCTAATATCTTTAAAGTCATGATTCTGAACTCTTGGTCCAACATCGTACTAATGTCCGTATTGTCTAGGTCCCTGGCTGACGGTACTACCTCTTGTTCTTTTTGCTGAGGTGATTTTTTTCGTCTTGTCATTTTGTCCAGAGGAGAATAGATGAATGAGAGAACAAATTGCTAACAGGTTTACAACGTCCCCAGCAAATATACTCTATGCAAATCAGAAAAGACCTGAAACCAGGGGGAAAGAAAGGGAAAGAAAGAAAAAAGAAAAAGAAAAAAAAAGAAAAAAAGATAAAAACAAAAACAGAACAATACAAGAAAATCAGAATGTGATCAAATATGATCAGGCTAGTGCATAGATCAGTGCCCAACACTAGATTTTGGGCGTATTTTGGTCTGTTAGAAAAAAAGTGCCTCCTAAAATTTTAAAGGAAGAAATACATATATGTACAAAATAA
>NW_027408716.1:923-1282 GCF_003265705.2 Callorhinus ursinus | reverse complement strand
AACATCCTGAAGAACACACACACACACACACACACACACACACACACTACTAATACTAATGAATGAGTTAATCAAAGTGTCAGGGTACAAAATCAACACACAGTAAAGAACCAGAAAAGGAAATTAAGGCAATAATTCTATTTCCAGTAGCACCCAAAAGGATAAAATACCTAGGAATAAATAAATACCCATGGAGATGAAAACCTGTACAGTGAAAACTGCAAAATATCGCTAAAATGAGTTAAGACCTAATTAAATGGAAAGACATGCATGTCCATGGATCAGAAGACTTAATATTGGTAAGGTGGTAATGTCCCCACAAAGTGAGCTCTAGATTCAGTGTGATCCCTGTCAGAGCT
>NW_027408716.1:0-823 GCF_003265705.2 Callorhinus ursinus | reverse complement strand
ACACACACACACACACACACACACTTTTCAGCAATGGGAAAGAAGGAAATCCTTCTGTCATTTGTGACAACACAGATGAATCTTGAGGGCATTATGCTAGGTGAAAAAGGCCAGACAGGGGAAGACACATACTACATGTATAACTTATATGTGGAATTTTTTTTTAGAGATCAAACCATAGAAAAAAAGATTAAAAGAGTCGTTGCCAGGGACTAGAGATTTGGGGAAATAGGGAGAAGTTGGTAAAAGGGTACACACTTTCAGTTATAATATGAATAATATCTGAGGAGGTAAAGTAAAACGTGACTATAGTTGATAATACTGTATTGTATAATTGAATTTTTCTGAGAGTAGAACGTAAGTGTTCTACCAAAAAAAAAATAGGTGATGGATGTGTTAATTAGATGGTAGGAATGATTTCACAATGTTTATGTATGTATATATACCACAGTATGCACTTTAAGTATCTTATAATTATGTCAGTTATATATATCTTAATAAGGATGATACGGGGGCAGTATGGTATTGGCATAAGGATAGACCAGTGGAGTGGGATGGAGATTCCAGAAAGAAATCCAAATATCTATGGACAATTGATTTTTGAGAAGGATGCCAAAGCTGTTCAGTATGGAAAGAATAGTTTTTTAAGACATGGTGAAGAGACAACTGGATGTCCACATGCAAAAAAATAAAGATGGACCCCTACCTCAGCCCATATACAAAAATGAACCCAGAATTGATGAGAGAGCTAACATTACAAAACTCTTAGAAGAAAGCATAGGGGGCAGATCTTCATGATCTCAGATTTGTCCGAGGATTCTTA
>NW_027408715.1:0-1282 GCF_003265705.2 Callorhinus ursinus | reverse complement strand
CAAGCAGAGAAAGCCAATAGCATAGGGCTTCACGGATTTGTGTTACATAAGGAATAGCATGGAGGGCATTAGGTGACGGAAGGGAAAAATGAAGGGGGGCAAATCGGAGCGGGAGACGAACCATGAGAGAGTACGGACTCCAAGAAATGGAGAGTTTCAGAGGGGAGGGGTGGATGGATGAGTTAACCCACTGGCGGGTATTAAGGAGGGCATGTATCGCATGGAGCGCTGGGTGTTCTAGGAATCCAAGGAACCAGGGAACCCAGATCCAAAACGAACGTTGTACTGCATGTTGACTAACAATACAATTTCTTAAAAGAACAAGAAAGCGCTTCTCTCTTCATGACACAAGATGCTAGTTGAATGATGCATTCCCCCACAGTGTGATATCTGAGAGTTAAGTAGGTTAAGTTAGGCTTCCTCGCATACATCTGTAAGCATCTTATCTTCCTGAAACGAGAAAGCTTCATGAAAAAAAAAAAGGAATTCACACCACGAAGGTTGTCAACTAAACTCACAACCCCAGAGCAACTAAAAGAAAGATACCTCTGTCCTATCCTGACCTCACGTGAGCCTTGCGATCATCTCACGAGACTGAGGTTGAGATTGCACTCCAAATCCCATGAAATCTCATGGAATTGGGGCTAGATTTCACTCCACATCGCCTGAGGTCACAATGAGATCGGGCGAGATTTCAACAATTCTTGTGCGACAGCAGGGACCTTGGGCGAGATTACCCTGCAACGCTTGTGAGATCTCTTGCCGTTGGGCGGGATTTTACTCCCAGCCTGGTGAGATCTCATCCAAAACTTGGAGACGTCAGTGCCCATCTCATGAGATCTCATGCATATTGAGCGAGATTTCCATCTCAATCTTGTGAGATCTCATGGACATCGGGCGAGATTTTACTCCAAATCTCGAGCGATCTCATCCACTCCCTGCAGACCTCAGTCCAAATCTCATGAAATGTCATGGCCTTTGGGCGAGAGTTCATTCCAATCTCATGAGGTATCAATGACACGGGCGAGATGTCACTCCAAATCTCGTGAGATATCAGGGACCTTGGGCGAGATTTCACTCCAACTCTCGTGAGATCTCTTGGAATTCGGGGATATTTTCCTCCAAGTCTCGTGAGAGCTCATCCAAACCTTGGAGACTTCCGTCCAAATCTCGTGAGATCTCATGGATATTGCGTGAGATTTCAATCGACATCTCGTGAGATCTCATGGACATCAGGTGAGTTTTACTCCAAATCTCGTGAGATCTCATCCAAAACATGCAG
>NW_027408714.1:0-1282 GCF_003265705.2 Callorhinus ursinus | reverse complement strand
AATTGAAGAAGACACAAAGAAATGGAAAAACGTTCCATGCTCATGGATTGGGAGAATCAACATTGTGAAGATGTCAATGCTACCTAGAGCAATCTACACATTCAATGCAATCCCCATCAAAATACCATCCACTTTTTTCAAAGAAATGGAACAAATAATCCTAAAATTTGTATGGAACCAGAAGAGACCCCGAATAGCCAGAGGAATACTGAAAAAGAAAAGCAAAGCTGGCGGCATCACAATTCCGGACTTCCAGCTCTATTACAAAGCTGTCATCATCAAGACAGTTTGGTACTGGCACAAAAACAGACACATAGATCAATGGAACAGAATCGAGAGCCCAGAAATGGACCCTCAACTCTATGGTCAACTTATCTTTGACAAAGCAGGAAAGAATGTCCAATGGCAAAAAGACAGTCTCTTCAACAAATGGTGTTGGGAAAATTGGACAGCCACATGCAGAAGAATGAAACTGGACCATTTCCTTACACCACACACAAAAATAGACTCCAAATGGTTGAAAGACCTAAACGTGAGACAGGAGTCCATCAAAATCCTAAAGGAGAACACAGGCAGCAACCTCTTCCACCTCAGCCACAGCAACTTCTTCCTAGAAACATCGCCAAAGGCAAGGGAAGCCAGGGCAAAAATGAACTATTGGGATTTCATCTTTTGCACAGCAAAAGAAACAGTCCACAAAACCAAAAGACAACTGACAGAATGGGAGAAAATATTTGCAAATGACATATCAGATAAAGGGCTAGTATCCAAAATCTATAAAGAACTTATCAAACTCAACACCCAAAGAACAAATAATCCAATCAAGAAATGGGCAGAAGACATGAACAGACATTTCTCCAAAGAAGACATCCAAATGGCCAACAGGCACATGAAAAAGTGCTCAACATCGCTCGGCATCAGGGAAATCCAAATCAAAACCTCAATGAGATACCACCTCACACCCGTCAGAATGGCTAAAATTAACAAGTCAGGGAACAACAGATGTTGGCGGGGATGTGGAGAAAGGGGAACCCTTCTACACTGTTGGTGGGAATGCAAGCTGGTGCAACCACTCTGGAAAACAGTATGGAGGTTCCTCAAACAGTTGAAATTAGAGCTACCGTTCGATCCAGCAATTGCACTACTGGGTATTTACCCCAAAGATACAAATGTAGGGACCCGAAGGGGTACGTGTACCCCAATGTTTATAGCAGCAATGTCCACAATAGCCAAACTGTGGAAAGAGCCAAGATGCCCATCGACAGATGAATGGATAAAGAAG
>NW_027408713.1:0-1282 GCF_003265705.2 Callorhinus ursinus | reverse complement strand
CAGACCCTGCTGTGTGCTGTCCCCTAGGGCACGCAGACTCCTGCTCCTGAGCAGGCTGCATGAGGGAGACTAGAGTATGGCTCCTGCTAGCTCACATGGTGTCACTCTGTCCTGTATCTACAGCCTGTCCCACCAGCTGGACTCCCCTTCTAGTCGGCCAGCTCAACTTCAAGGTCAAGAACAGGCAATCATGAAGCTTAGGGGAAGGTGCGTGACTGGGCAGGCAGGGGAGGGTTCGCTCTGGGCTCAGGGAGTCTCTGGCTGGGCTAGCAAGGGCTCTGGAGGGCTGGCCTTCCAGATTCTCTGCTGACTAGCCCTGGGTTAGTGTGAGGTTTAGGGTTAGGGTGAGGGTTAGGGTTAGGGTGAGGGTGAGGGGTTAGGGTTAGGATTAGGGTGAGGGTGAGGGTGAGGTTTAGTGTTAGGGTTTGGGTTAGGGTTTAGGGTTAAGAGATGATGGCTCCTGATACTCCAGTAAAGATATACAAGACCTACTGTATATTCAGTTGAAGGGCATGTGACCTCCTGAAAGTTATGTGAGCTGAGAAAGTGTGACATTCAGTTAGAAAGTTAGTAGGAGAATAATGCTCATTTGACAGTCTGAAAACTCATAACACTCAGGAAGAAGCTATGAGGTGTCCTGACACGGTGGCAGGCAAGGGACAACCTCTTGATGCTCAGATGGTCTGGTGGAGAACTTACACTCAGGGAGAGGAGGGAACACTGCCCTTCATGCAGGTGGAGGTGTGACCTCCTCACACTCCTACAGGAAGGTGAAACTTCTTAACATGCAGGTATGTGAGGTGAGCATTTGTCATCCTCCCCTCGGTGAGATGCCGTCTCCTGACAATCAGAAAAAATGAAACCTCAGGATATTCAGGTGATTGTGGTGAGAATTCCTGACCGTCAGGTATAGGAGACACATCTTCCTGCATGTAGGTCCCAGAGAGGAGACCTGGAGACACTCAGGTAGGAAACACCAGACCCTGTGATACTCAGCAGTGAATAGAAAGGTGGGCTTTGTAGTCCTAAATTAGAGAAATTCAAAGTGGCTCTTTGAAAAGTGTGCAGATAGTATGTACTTGGAAGAGGGAAAGACAATTTGCCCTACACGGGTTTAATGATCGATTAATCTGGTGAGCCCGACACCCTGTGACCATTGACATGCTGCATCATCTTGACACAGAGAGACAGAACTGCCCCTCAACCCATGATTTGGAACAGGAACTGTGGTTGCAGCTTGCATGAGGGGCAGACCCTGACACTGCACAAAACTGGATCCTCA
>NW_027408712.1:488-1282 GCF_003265705.2 Callorhinus ursinus | reverse complement strand
TGGAAGAAATGGGTGCATTCCTAGTGATGTATCAACTACCAAAATTGAACCAGGAAGAAATAGAAAACCTGAACAGACCTATAACCCCTAAGGAAATTGAAGCAGTCACCCAAAATCTCCCAACAAACAAAAGCCCAGGGCCCGATGGCTTCCCAGGGGAATTCTACCAAAAATTTAAAGAAGAATTAATACCTATTCTCCTAAAACTGTTCCAAAAAATAGAAATGGAAGGAAAACTCCCAAACTCGTTTTATGAGGCCAGCATTACCTTGATCCCAAAACCAGACAAAGACCCCATCAAAAAGGAGAATTACATACCAATATCCTTGATGAAAATGGATGCAAAAAGTCTCACCAAAATACTAGCCAATAGAATCCAACAGTACCATAATACTAGCCAAGAGGATCAACAGTATAATAATACTAGCCAATAGGATCCAACAGTACAATAAAGGGATTATTCACCATGACCGAGTGGGATTTATCCCTGGGCTGCAAGGCTGGTTCAACATCTGCAAATCAATCAATGTGATACAACACATTAACAAAAGAAAGAACAAGAATCATATAATCCTCTCAATAGATGCAGAAGAAGCATTTGACAAAGTACAGCATCCTTTTTGAACACAACTCTTCAGAGTATAGGGATAGAGGGTACATACCTCAATAGCAAAAAAGCCATGTATGAAAAACCTACAGCGAATATCTTTCTCAATGGGGAAAAGCTGAGAGCTTGCCCCCTAAGGTCAGGAACGGGACAGGGATGTCCACTCTCACCACTGCTATTCAACATA
>NW_027408712.1:0-388 GCF_003265705.2 Callorhinus ursinus | reverse complement strand
ATGATACTGTATGTGGAAAACACAAAAGACTCCACCCCAAAACTGCTAGAACTCATACAGGAATTCGTAAAGTAGCAGGATATAAAATCAATGCATAGAAATTGGTGGCATTCCTATACACCAACAACAAGACAGAAGAGAGACAAATCAAGGAGTCGATCCCATTTACAATTGCACCCAAAACCATAAGATACCTAGGAATAAATTTATCCAAAGAGGCTAAGGATCTGTACTCAGAAAACTATAAAATACTCATCAAAGAAATTGAAGAAGATTCAAAGAATTGGAAAAACGTTCCATGCTCATGGATTGGAAGAACCAACATTGTGAAGATGTCAATCCTACCTAGAGCAATCTACATATTCAATGCAATCCCCATCAAAATACC
>NW_027408711.1:0-1282 GCF_003265705.2 Callorhinus ursinus | reverse complement strand
CTTCTTTATCCATTCATCTGTCGATGGACATCTTGGCTCTTTCCACAATTTGGCTATTGTGGACATTGCTGTTATAAACATTGGGGTGCACGTACCCCTTCGGATCCCTACATTTGTATCTTTGTGGTAAATACCCAGTAGTGCAATTGCTGGATTTTATGGTAGCTCTATTTTCAACTTTTTGAGGAACCTCCATACTCTTTTCCAGAGTGGTCGCACCAGCTTGCATTCCCACCAACAGCGTAGGAGGGTTCCCCTTTCTCCACATCCCCGCCAACATCTGTCGTTTCCTGACTTGTTAATTTTAGCCTTTCTGATGGGTGTGAGGTGGTATCTCATTGAAGTTTTGATTTGGATTTCCCTGATGCCAAGCAATGTTGAGCACTTTGTCATGTGTCTGTTGGCCATTTGGATGTCTTCTTTGGAAAAATGTCTGTTCATGTCTTCTGCCCATTTCTTGATTGGATTATTTGTTCTTTGGGTGTTGAGTTTGATAAGTTCTGTATAGATTTTGGATACTAGCCCTTTATCTGATATGTCATTTGCAAATATTTTCTCCCATTCTGTCGGTTGTCTTTTGGTTTTGTGGACTGTTTTGTTTGCTGTGCAAAAGCTTTTTATCTTCATGAAATCCCAGTAGTTCATTTTTGCCCTGGCTTCCCTTGCCTTTGGCGATGTTTCTAGGAAGAAGTTCCTGTGGCTGAGGTAGAAGAGGTTGCTACCTGTGTTCTCCTTTAGGATTTTGATGGACTCCTGTCTCACGTTTAGGTCTTTCAACCATTTGGAGTCTACCTTTGTGTGTGGTGTAAGGAAATGGTCCAGTTTCATTCTTCTGCATGGGGCTCTCCTATTTTCCCAACACCATTTGTTGAAGAGACTGTCTTTTTTCCATTGGACATACTTTCCTGCTTTGTCAAAAATTAGTTGACCATAGAGTTGAGGGTCCATTTCTGGGCTCTCTATTCTGTTCCATTGATCTATGTGTCTGTTTTTGTGCCAGTACCATACTGTCTTGACGATGACAGCTTTGTAATAGAGCTGGAAGTCCAGAATTGTGATGCCGCCAGCTTTGCTTTTCTTTTTCAATATTCCTCTGGCTATTCGGGGTCTCTTCTGGTTCCATACAAATTTTAGGATTATTTGTTCCATTTCTTTGAAAAAGGTGGATGGTATTTTGATGGGGATTGCATTGAATGTATAGATTGCTCTAGGTAGCACTGACATCTTCACAATGTTTGTTCTTTCCAATCCATGAGCATGGAACGTTTTTCCATTTCTTTGT
>NW_027408710.1:0-1270 GCF_003265705.2 Callorhinus ursinus | reverse complement strand
CTGAGGTCCTCCCAAAGCTGATGTTTTGCCTTTGGGCAGGAAAGGCCAGAACAAGGACCACGCTCACAGTCTCACCCCCCCTTCTTCCCTCCCTCCTCTGGGCGACATCCGTCACCTGCCCTTGTAGATCCCCTCCCCAAACCTGCGATCTCCTACCTCCTGCTCACACAACCACCTCCCAAAAATGTTACCGCATTTTACAAATGAAGGAATAGGGATTCAAGGGGTGAGCAGCGCTGGGTGCCAGCCCTTCCAGGAGCCTCATGTTTGTGGAGCCCAAGGTATTGTGAGCAGGGTCTGAGCAGCTAAGCACAGGAGATTCTAAGTGTTGGGATCACGTAAGCGACCCACTTCCCCCTTACATCTAAGTGAACTGCACTCTACCAGCCTCCACACTGGCTCATGAAAAGAGCACCCTCAAATCACCTGAGGCACCATCTATCTTAAGGATGCAAGCCGCCCACTCCCCAAGCCGCTGAAGTTCACTTCTCACCCGCAAAGGAAGCTTCCTCCTGATTCCATCCATTTATGCCCAGGTGTTATGAGCACACTGCCTTAACTGAGCTCAGCCCAGGAGACAAAGTTCTAGGCCCTTCCCATTCAAGCACAGGGGTAGTACCTGTGGGCACCAGCTCACTGGGATCTGCACATCACCTGTGCTTAAAACCCACATCCCTGGAGCAAATCCTAGGTGAGACGTGACTTGAATGCTCACTTCTCAGCAGAGTTGGAAGGCACCCAATCAGAGGGTTTTGGATCAGGCTGTTGTCTCAGYGTCTTTTTAGTGCAGTACTAAGCATGACTGGAGGGCTCTTGGTTTGGGAAAGCTCCCATGTGGCCAAAGGACCAGTGGAGGCACAGATGTAGTACTGAGCAGGTTTGGAGGTCTCATAGCCTGAGACCAACTGGCAATCCCAGTGTTTGAGTGCCCTGTGCTCTGAGGGGAAGGATCCACATCCTAGGGTCCATGGTGAGCCCACTGTCCATGTGCCTGCTTGGCCTAGCACAGGGGTGAGTTGGTGTTCTCCTGTTCCAAGAGCACACGTTGATCCCTTTGTCCAGGTGTGTGCTTGGCCTAGCACAGAGCTTCAGTTTTGGTCTCCAGGTGCAAGGGCAAATAGTGATATCACTGTCAAGGTGCCTGCTTCACCTAGCACAGAGCTCCATTGTTGGTCTGCAGGTCCATGAACCCATCGTGATCCGTCTGTCCTGGTTGCTTGGCCCAAAACAAATATGAGTTCTTGCTCTTCAGGTCCAAAGGCACATTGTG
>NW_027408709.1:0-1282 GCF_003265705.2 Callorhinus ursinus | reverse complement strand
TTTGCCGATTTGGATGCCTTTGATTTCTTTTTGTTGTCTGATTGCTGTGGCTAGGACTTCTAATACTATGTTGAATAGCAGTGGTGAGAGTGGACATCCCTGCCGCGTTCCTGACCTTAGGGGGAAAGCTCTCAGCTTTCCCCATTGAGAATGATATTCGCTGTGGGTTTTTCATAGATGGCTTTTATGATATTGAGGTACGTACCCTCTATCCCTATACTCTGAAGAGTTTTGATCAAGAAAGGATGCTGTACTTTGTCAAATGCTTTTTCTGCATCTATTGAGAGGAGCATATGATTCTTGTTCTTTCTTTTGTTAATGTATTGTATCACGTTGATTGATTTGTGGATGTTGAACCAACTTTGCAGCCCAGGGATAAATCCACTTGGTCATGGTGAATAATCCTTTTAATGTACTGTTGGATCCTATTGGCTAGTATTTTGGTGAGAATTTTTGCATCCATGTTCATCAAGGATATTGGTCTGTAATTCTCCTTTTTGATGGGGTCTTTGTCTGGTTTTGGGATCAAGGTAATGGTGGCCTCATAAAATGAATCTGGAAGTTTTCCTTCCATTTCTATTTTTTGGAACAGTTTCAGGAGAATAGGTATTAATTCTTCTTTAAATGTTTGGTAGAATTCCCCTGGGATGCAATCTGGTTCTGGGCTTTTGTTTGTTGGGAGATTTTTGATGACTGCTTCAATTTCCTTAGTGGTTATAGGTCTGTTCAGGTTTTCTATTTCTTCCTGGTTCAATTTTGGTAGTTGGTACATCTCTAGGAATGCACCCATTTCTTCCAGGTTATCTAATTTGCTGGCATATAGTTGCCCATAATATGTTCTTATAATTGTTTGTATTTCTTTGGTGTTGGTTGTGATCTCTCCTCTTTCATTCATGATTTTGTTGATTTGGGTCATTTCTCTTTTCTTTTTGATCAGTCTGGCCAGGGGTTTATCAATCTTGTTAATTCTTTCAAAGAACCAGCTCCTAGTTTCGTTGATCTGTTCTACTGTTCTTTTGGTTTCTATTTCATTGATTTCTGCTCTGATCTTTATTATTTCTCTTCTCCTGCTGGGTTTAGGCTTTCTTTGCTGTTCTTTCTCCAGCTCCTTTAGGTGTAGGGTTAGGTTGTGTATTTGAGACCTTTCTTGTTTCTTGAGAAAGGCTTGTATTGCTATATACTTTCCTCTCAGGACTGCCTTTGCTGTATCCCAAAGATTTTGAACAGTTGTGTTTTCATTTTCATTGGTTTCCATGAATTTTTTTAATTCTTCTTTAATTTC
>NW_027408708.1:0-1282 GCF_003265705.2 Callorhinus ursinus | reverse complement strand
CTACGGTCAGGAACGTGGCAGGGATGTTCACTCTCACCACTGCTATTTAACATAGTATGAGAAGTCCTAGCCACAGCAATCAGACCACAAAAAGAAATCAAAGGCATCCAAATTGGCAAAGAGGAAGTCAAATTCTCACTCTTTGCAGATGATATGATACTTTATGTGGAAAACCAAAAGACTCCACCCCAAACTGCTAGAACTCATACAGGAATTCAGTCAAGAAGAAGGCTATCAAACCAATGCACAGAAATCAGTGGCATTCCTATACACCGACAACAAGACAGAAGAGAGACAAATCAAGGAGTCGATCCCATTCACAATTGCATCCCAAACCATAAGATACCTAGGAATAAATTTAACCAAAGAGGCAAAGGATCTGTTCTCAGAAAACTATAAAATAGTCAGGAAAGAAATCGAAGAAGACACAAAGAAATGGAAAAACGTTCCATGCTCATGGATTGGAAGAACCAACATTGTGAAGATGTCAATGCTACCTCGAGCAATCTACACATTCAATGCAATCCCCATCCAAATACCATCCACTTTTTTCAAAGAAATGGAACAAATAATCCTAAAATGTGTATGGAATCAGAAGAGTCACCGAATAGCCAGAGGAATATTGAAAAAGAAAACAAAGCTGGCGGCATCACACTTCCGGACTTCCAGCAATATTACAAAGCTGTCAATATCAAGACAGTATGGTACCGGCACAAAAAACGGACACATAGATCAATGGAACGGAATCGAGAGCCCAGAAAGCGACCCTCAACTCTATGGTCAACTTACCTTCGACAAAGCAGGAAAGAATGCCCAGTGGAAAAAAGACAGTCTCTTCAACAAATGGTGTTGGGAAAAGTGGACAGCCACATGCAGAAGAATGAAACTGGACCAGTTCCTTACACTACACACAATAATAGACCCAAATGGTTGAAAGACCTAAACATGAGACAGGATTCCATCAAAATCCTAAAGGAGAACACAGGTAGCAACCTCGTCGACCTCACCCGCAGCAACTTCTTCATAGAAACATCACCGAAGGCACAGGAAGCCAGGGCAAAAATGAACTACTGGGATTTCATCAAGATAAAAAGCTTTTGCACAGCAAAAGAAACAGTCCACAAAACCAAAAGACAACCGACAGAATGGGAGAAAATATTTGCAAATGACATATTAGATAAAGGGTTAGTATCCAAAATCTATAAAGAACTTATCTGACTCAACAACCAAAGAAGAAATAATCCAATCAAGAAAAGGGCAGAAGACACGAACAGACATTTTT
>NW_027408707.1:515-1283 GCF_003265705.2 Callorhinus ursinus | reverse complement strand
CCTTCGCGAAGAGACAGAAGCCCAGGTCACTGCAGTACCTTGACATGCCGGCTCTCTTCCCTGTGATTCACAGTCGGGCATGAGGCCACGTCTTCAAGGTGTTCTGGCCACACTCTCCACGCTAGATGATGGTGAGGTGATGATGGTGGTGGTGGTGATGACGGTGGTGGTGATGGTGATGACGGTGGTGATGACGGTGGTGATGCAGGTGGTGATGGTGATGACGGTGATGGTGACGGTGATGACAGTGATGGTGCTGATGGTGATGATGGTGGTAGTGATGCTAATGATGGTGGTGATGACGGTGGTGATGCAGGTGGTGATGGTGATGAAGGTGGTAGTGATGGTGATGGTGGTGATGATGAGGTGGTGGTGGTGGTGATGGTGATGGTGGTGATGATGAGGTGGTGGTGGTGGTGATGGTGATGGTGGTGATGATGAGGTGGTGGTGGTGGTGATGGTGGTGGTGGGGATGATGAGGTGGTGGTGGTGGTGGTGATGGTGATGGTGGTGATGATGAGGTGGTGGTGGTGGTGGTGATGGTGGTGGTGGTGATGATGAGGTGGTGGTGGTGGTGATGGTGATGGTGGTGATGATGAGGTGGTGGTGGTGGTGGTGGTGGTGATGGTGATGGTGGTGATGATGAGGTGGTGGTGATGGTGGTGATGGTGATGGTGGTGATGAGGTGGTGGTGATGATGAGGTGGTGGTGATGGTGGTGATGGTGATGGTAGCTGCTGTCCTCACAGTTACCAGAACTGTTACCTTC
>NW_027408707.1:0-415 GCF_003265705.2 Callorhinus ursinus | reverse complement strand
GATGGTGGTGATGATGAGGTGGTGGTGGTGGTGGTGATGGTGATGGTGGTGATGATGAGGTGGTGGTGGTGGTGGTGATGGTGGTGGTGGTGATGATGGGGTGGTGGTGGTGGTGGTGGTGGTGGTGGTGATGATGAGGTGGTGGTGGTGGTGGTGATGGTGATGGTGGTGATGATGAGGTGGTGGTGGTGGTGATGGTGGTGGTGGTGATGATGAGGTGGTGGTGGTGGTGGTGATGGTGATGGTGGTGATGATGAGGTGGTGGTGGTGATGGTGATGGTGGTGATGATGAGGTGGTGGTGATGGTGGTGATGGTGATGATGGTGATGATGAGGTGGTGGTGGTGGTGATGACGGTGGTGGTGATGGTGATGACGGTGGTGATGACGGTGGTGATGCAGGTGGTGATGGTGGTG
>NW_027408706.1:657-1283 GCF_003265705.2 Callorhinus ursinus | reverse complement strand
ACGAAGCATTCGGCACACCCGAGCAGTATCCAGGGACCCAGGCTGCCACCCGGAAGGAAACCCCACCACTGGCAACTCCGGAAAGCATTCAGAGTAGGAGAACTCTGAATGCCCATCCCAGCAGAACTACACTTTCTTCGCCCCCTGACGACACACCCTGAGCCTGACCCTCAACCTAACCCACACCCTCAAGACAAAGCCCCGGTAAGCAGCCCACAGTGCTTACACATCAGGTATTCGGTGCCCCGTAGGCCCTAACACTATCCCTCGCTGGCTTCCGAGGTCTCTGGCCCAGAGACTCTAAAGGCTCTAAAGCCACAGGGATACGGGGCACCTTAGCAATACCAGAGGATTCACCCCGTCTCCCAGAAGGACACTGCCCCATTGGGAACCTGCGGCAAAGATTTCCCAGTAGAACGCTGCGTGCGCATCCCAGCGAAATGCCACTTTCAACGGCCCCCTGCCTGCAAACACTGACTTGACTCTCCCCTCACCCACGCCCTAACTCAGATCCCCTGCGCCCCAGAGCTTGCCCCAGCGTGGGCAGATCAGGCCTGAAACGACCCTAGGCAGTAAGCCTATCCCTAGGTTATCTTCTGAGCTTCTGTCCCAGGAAGCCTGGCTTC
>NW_027408706.1:0-557 GCF_003265705.2 Callorhinus ursinus | reverse complement strand
GAGCTTCTGTCCCAGGAAGCCTGTCTTCAAAGCCCCAGGGATGGCAATAGCTAAGCAAAACCAGAGGACTCAGGTGCCAAAAAGAATTCAAAGACACGACTTGGAACTCCGGAGAGCGTTCAGAACTCCAGAAACCTGAATGACCATCCCAGGCAACGCACAAAATTGGCGCCCTCTGGCGGCCGTCCTGAGCCTGACACTCAACCTGACCCATGGCCTCAACTCAGACCAGGGAAGCACCTGTAATGCCCCTAAGCCGTAAGCCTAACCCTAGGTTGGATTCTGAGTGCTCTGTCCCCAGACCCTGGCTCCAAAGCCCCAGGGATCTGGGACACCTTACCATTGCCAGAGGACTCAGCCTGCAGCTGAAAAGGAAAACTTGCCGTTGGGAACTGGGAGAAGCATTCCGAGCAGAAGAACTGTGCACATCGGTCCCAACGAACCCCAAGTTCAGTATGCCCAGGCTGCAATCCCTGAGCCTGACATTCCGCCCTGACCCATGGCTTCAATTCTGACCCCAGGAGTCTCATCACAGCGTCGGCACATCAGCCTTCTCA
>NW_027408705.1:825-1283 GCF_003265705.2 Callorhinus ursinus | reverse complement strand
AGACTTCCAGGGGCTCCCATTAGGGTTAGGCTCAGGTCCATGGGCCTTGTGTGGGCCCATGTGACGGGCAGTCCCCACAGTGGCTCCTGGCACACCTGAGTCCTGGTCACACATCCCTGTGGAATCCCCTCCCCTCCGGGGTGAATGGCCTATGTGACGGCGCTCTCAGGAAGAAAGTGGCACAAAAGGCCGGGATATCATTTCCAAGCTGATGGAGTCTGTGACTTCTACTGGTTCCCTCTGTCCTGTGTTCATTCTCTGTCTCCTTCTCTGTCTCTGTGTCTGTGTCGCTCACAGGAGCAGGATCTGTGGGTTCCATGGGCGATGTGGGAAACCTCAGACGCCTCCCTTGTCGCTGTATCCCTCTCCGGTCCTGGTGCTCTTTTCCTTCCTAAGTCCTCCTCACCCTGACCAGAGTAGTGATTCTGGATCCTCTTCCACATGGGGACCCTGAGGCT
>NW_027408705.1:0-725 GCF_003265705.2 Callorhinus ursinus | reverse complement strand
GGTTCCTTCTGTCCTGTGTTCATTCTCTGTCTCCTTCTCTGTCTCTGTGTCTGTGTCGCTCACAGGAGCAGGATCTGTGGGTTCCATGGGCGATGTGGGAAACCTCAGAAGCCTCCCTTGTCGCTGTATCCCTCTCCGGTCCTGGTGCTCTTTTCCTTCCTAAGTCCTCCTCACCCTGACCAGAGTAGTGATTCTGGATCCTCTTCCACATGGGGACCCTGAGGATGCAACATGGAGGGACCTGACCTTGGCCTCCAGACTGGTGGCCCAGTGATCTGCCAAGTTCTGCGTAGCCAGGTCCTCAGCCTCCCAAGCCCCGAGTCTGTGGTCTGCTGAGAAAGACCTCTAGGGGGTAGAAAACATTTTCCTCAGACTGAGAACACAGGGGGTCGGGGATGGAGATCCAAGGCCTCTGGGCCTGAGTGGGCCTTTTTTAGGCATAGCAACACCCACCGAAGGCAGGGACTTCAGAAAGAACACACTCCTGACCCGTGCCCGCCCCAGGACAGGGGCTGCTTTCCCCGAATCCAGAGGAAGATGGATATCCTCTGCTTCTTTGGGCGTTCGTCCTCTGACGCACGAGAAAGCACTGGTAAGTTACTAGTCTTCCTCTGGAAGTGCACCAGCCCTGAGTGGGCCTGTCACTGCCCACACACGAGGACGGACAACGTGCTAAGAAAGTGCAGGAGGTGATCCTGTTCAAATGGCCTGCGGATCGGTGGGGA
>NW_027408704.1:0-1283 GCF_003265705.2 Callorhinus ursinus | reverse complement strand
ATCCTACTAAAGAATGAACGGGTCAACCAGGAAATTAAAGAAGAATTAAAAAAATTCATGGAAACCAATGAAAATGAAAACACAACTGTTCAAAATCTTTGGGATACAGCAAAGGCAGTCCTAAGAGGAAAGTATATAGCAATACAAGCCTTTCTGAAGAAACAAGCAAGATCTCAAATACACAACCTAACCCTACACCTAAAGGAGCTGGAGAAAAAACAGCAAATAAAGCCTAAACCCAGCAGGAGAAGAGAAATCATAAAGATCAGAGCAGAAATCCATGAAATAGAAACCAAAAGAACAGTAGAACAGATCAACGAAACTAGGAGCTGGTTCTTTGAAAGAATTAACAAGATTGATAAACCCCTGGCCAGACTTATCAAAAAGAAAAGAGAAAGGACCCAAATCAACCTGAACAGACCTGTAACCACAAAGGAAACTGAAGCAGTCATCAAAAATCTCCCAACAAACAAAAGCCCAGGGCCAGATGGCTTCCCAGGGGAATTCTACCAAACATTTCAAGAAGAATTAATACCTATTCTCCTGAAACTGTTCCAAAAAATAAAAATGGAAGGAAAACTTCCAAACTCATTTTATGAGCCCACCATTACAGCCCACCATCAGCCTACCTGATCCCAAAACCAGACAAAGACCCCATCAAAAAGGAGAATTACAGACCAATATCCTTGATGAACATGGATGCCAATAGGATCCAACAGTACATTAAAAGGATTATTCACCATGACCAAGTGGGATTTATCCCTGGGCTGCAAGGCTGGTTCAACATCCGCAAATCAATCAACGTGATACAATATATTAACAAAAGAAAGAACAAGAATCATATGATCCTCTCAATAGATGCAGAAAAAGCATTTGACAAAGTACAGCATTCTTTCTTGATCAAAACTCTTCAGAGTATAGGGATAGAGGGTACATACCTCAATATCATAAAAGCCATTTATGAAAAACCTATAGCAAATATCATTCTCAATGGGGAAAAGCTGAGAGCTTTTCCCCTAAGGTCAGGAACGTGGCGGGGATGTCCACTATCACCACTGCCATTCAACATAGTATTAGAAGTCCTAGCCACAGCAATCAGACAACAAAAAGAAATCAAAGGCATCCAAATCGGCAAAGAGGAAGTCAAACTCCCACTCTTTGCAGATGATATGATACTTTATGTGGAAAACCCAAAAGACTCCACCCCAAAACTGCTAGAACTCATACAGGAATTCAGTAAAGTAGCAGGATATAAAATCAATGCACAGAAATCAGTGGCATTC
>NW_027408703.1:0-1283 GCF_003265705.2 Callorhinus ursinus | reverse complement strand
CCCGCCACAGACGGACAGGCAGCAGGAGAGACATCCGATTCCAGAAGCTTTCCCGCTCTTTAGGAAGGAGGAATGAAGGCCTCTTGCTTCTTTGGCTCCCAGGGGGAGGCCCTGGAGTTTTCCCATTGCCAAAGCCAACAGGCCTTTCCTATCCCGGAAACTAACAGATTTTGCTAGGTATTTTAGTCTCAACATTGTTCTATTCTCAAGTCTAGGAAAGTCCGCGTTGCCTCACTGTCTGTTTCCATTCCTTTGAACGCTTTTTCGAACTAGGTTGTCCAGAACGGAAGCATCTCACAGAGCCAGGGAGGGAGGTGCCTTTGCTACCGCCCTACACACTTACCCAAGGCAGCCACACAACAAGCTGAGGGATAAGAGGGCCATGGAACTCTCCAGGAATCCATAGGCGCTGCTGTGAGGAAAAGCACCTTCCAGTTGGAATGTGAACCAAGTGCTACGTAGACAATCTGCGAGCCTACAGGAATGTATATAAGCAGGACCATTTTCAGTGAGCTCAATATGTAATGAGACATCTAATTTATTCCCCTTCCGCAAGAAATGAGTCCTCTGGCCAAGCCTACGCACAGACATTCACTGCTTGCAATCCTCCAATGCCTTAGGCCTCCTCAGGCCAACAGAGTTCTGAACAGCCTTTCCATGGGACTCTGTGGCCAACACGTGCCCACAGTCACGAAGAATCTTCCAGATCCTCTAGCTGAAAGAACAGGTTATTGCTCTGAGACCCGGGAGCAGAAGGCCCACAGGGGGAACCTCGGCAGAAAAAGAGCAAGAGGGTGGAAGTGGGTATATGCTGGGCCAAATGTGTTTCTTAGAGATGTGATGAGACAACCTGTTCTGATTGAGGTGTCTAGGCCCATCTCCTCGCAACCCAATTTGCATTCCCAGGAATGAGAAACAACTGTGGGCCTGGGGAAAGGGAAACCATGGCCTAGACCTGGGAGACCTGTCAGCAAGACCCCTGCGTTCTTCCTTCCGAATCAGAGCGAAATTTGTTGGTAGTGTCGTTGTGGTGGTGGTGGTGGTGGTGGTGGTGGTTGTTTTGCCCTTCCCTTGAATGGATGGAGGCTGCAGTCATTCAGCTATACTAATGGGACACCCAGCTGATGCTCAAGGTTTTGGATGCAAGCTTTGGTGCTATAGTCCTTGAATGGGCACCTCCTGAACTCACCAGATGCTCCAGCATGCAGCATATGGGTGAACGTTCTGTTCCTCCAAAGGAGGGCATCTCAAGGTCAAGGAGAGAAGAGCCACCTTTCCTTTGG
>NW_027408702.1:0-1283 GCF_003265705.2 Callorhinus ursinus | reverse complement strand
GTAAATATCTATGCCCCTAAAATGGGAACAGCCAATTTTAAAAGGCAATTAATAACAAAAGGAAAGAAACACGTGACAACAATATAATAAGAATGGGGGATTTAACACCCCCCTGACTGAAATGGACAGATCATCTAAGCGAAAGATTAACAAGGAAATACAGACTTTAAATTACACAGTGGACAAAATAGACTTCACAGACATATTCAGAACATTACATCCAAAAGCAACAGAATACACATTCTTCTCTAGTGCCCATGGAACATTCTCCAGATTTGAGCACATCCTAGGTCAGAAATCAGGTCTCAACTGGTACCAAAAGACTGGGATTATTCCCTGCATATTTTCAGACGACAATGCTTTGAAACTAGAACTCAATCACAAGATGAAAGTCTAAAGAACTCAAATAAATGGAGGCTAAAGAGCATCCTACTAGGAATAAATGGGTCAACCAGATAATTAAAGAAGAATTTTAAAAAATCATGGAAACCAATGAAAATGAAAACACAACTGTTCAAAATCTTTGGGATACAGCAAAGGCAGTCCTCAGAGGAATGTATATAGAGATACAATCCTTTCTCAAGAAACAAAAAAGGCCTCAAAAACACAACCTAAGCCTACACATAAAGAGCTGGAGAAAGAACAGCAAATAAACCCTAACCCCAGCAGGAGAAGAGAAATAATAAAGATCAGAGCAGAAACCAATGAAATAGAAACCAAAAGAACAATAGAACAGATTAACGAAACTAGGAGCTGGTTCTTTGAAAGAATTAACATGATTGATAAATCCCAGGTCAGAATTATCAAAAAGAAAAGAGAAATGACCCAAATCAACAAAATCATGAATGAAAGAGGAGAGATCACAACCAACACCAAAGAAATACAAACAATTATAAGAATATATTATTAGCAACCCTATGCCAGCAAATTACATAAACCGAAAGAAATGGATGCATTCCTAGAGATGTATCCACTACCAAAATTGAACCAGGAAGAAATAGAAAACCTGAACAAACCTATAACCACGAAGGAAATTGACGCAGTCATCAAAAATCTCCCAAGAAAAAAAAGCCCAGGGCCAGATGGTTTCCCAGGGGAATTCTATCAGACATTTAAATGAGAATTCATACTTATTTTCCTGAATCTGTTCCAAAAAATAGAAATGGAAGGAAAACATCCAAACACATTTTATGAGGCCACCATTACCTTGATCCCAAACCAGACAAAGACCCCATGAAAAAGGAGAATTACAGACCAATATCCTTAATGAACATGGATGAAAA
>NW_027408701.1:0-1283 GCF_003265705.2 Callorhinus ursinus | reverse complement strand
CAAGCCTGGGGATGTCCATCATTGGTGGCGACTTCGCTGGGAATGGAACGATGTTCCACCAGGTGGTGGCACCTCAAACAGTGCAGTGACATCCAGATTTCCTTGTCACGCAACGCCACCCCATCCTGTCACTCTAACAATAACTGTATACCGCTCCCCCTCTCAGTCTTAGAGCCCAATGCCACATCATGGGCTACAGGAATCATTCTCCTATTGGGCCAATATAACCCTATGGGGATGGACCCCATGGCCAAAGTTATGATTAAGTCCATATTCACGCCAAGCCTTACAGTCAACCCCCAGAGTGAGAAAATAACTCACCCTGGTGCATCCCTTGGTCCCCCATCCCCATAGAGCAAGCGAGTATAGCGCAACTGTTAGGTATGAATAACGCCTCCCACCAAAATCCGCCCCTACAGTCTGACTGCTGGATCTGTATAAAGCCTGGTCCCGTCCAATACCTAGGTGACATCCTCAACCAATCTACTGTGTCACCTCCCACCTCAGTACCGGGGACCTCAGATTATCCCTTTCTGGCTCTGGTACCGCTGTATGGCAATACTTCTCCTCCCATCATGGGCCACAGTCGGGTCTGTGTGCCTAACAACCCATTTCTGTCTTGTGATCAAGGTGTATATATCTGCACCACCCTACACAATCAGTCATGCACACTTGCCAGTCTCTTACCCGATTTTCAGTCCTCCCTGGGGGCGATGCCCCACTCATATGGAGACCCCCTAGCCACACTCAATGCTCCTCCGTGGCTGTCCCTCTTATTGTGAGCCTGCTGGCTGCATCATGTTTTGCCCTCGGCGCCACTGGCTTCGGGATGTCTCAGGTTCAGTACCAGGAGTTAACTCAACAACACGTGGAGAAGTTTTCTGCCCTTGCTCAGTCGGCCCTGGCCCTGCAGCACCAACTCAATTCACTTGCCTCAGTGGTCCTCCAAAACAGGTGTGGGCTCGACCTACACACAGTCATGCGGGAGGGGGGGCTCTGCCTCTTCTTACAGGAGGAATGTTGTTTCTATGCTAATGAGTTGGGGGTGGTCCAAGAATTCTGACCCAATTACAAAAATGAGTACATCGCTGGTGGGAATCATTCCAGCAGACAACTTGTTGGGATACCTCTCACAATGGTTCCCTTTGTTCGCCCCCTTCATTGGCCCCCTGCTATTGCTTCTCCTCATAGTAGCATTTGGTGCTTCTATTCTTAATACCCTTACAAGGTTTATCTCTACTCAAATGGCTAAAATCAGACTCCAGTTACTCCTTACTCAGTAT
>NW_027408700.1:0-1283 GCF_003265705.2 Callorhinus ursinus | reverse complement strand
CAAGCCTGGGGATGTCCATCATTGGTGGCGACTTCGCTGGGAATGGAACGATGTTCCACCAGGTGGTGGCACCTCAAACAGTGCAGTGACATCCAGATTTCCTTGTCACGCAACGCCACCCCATCCTCTCACTCTAACAATAACTGTATACCGCTCCCCCTCTCAGTCTTAGAGCCCAATGCCACATCATGGGCTACAGGAATCATTCTCCTATTGGGCCAATATAACCCTATGGGGATGGACCCCATGGCCAAAGTTATGATTAAGTCCATATTCACGCCAAGCCTTACAGTCAACCCCCAGAGTGAGAAAATAACTCACCCTGGCGCATTCCTTGGTCCCCCATCCCCATAGAGCAAGTGAGTATAGCGCAACTGTTAGGTATGAATAACGCCTCCCACCAAAATCCGCCCCTACAGTCTGACTGCTGGATCTGTATAAAGCCTGGTCCCGTCCAATACCTAGGTGACATCCTCAACCAATCTACTGTGTCACCTCCCACCTCAGTACCGGGGACCTCAGATTATCCCTTTCTGGCTCTGGTACCGCTGTATGGCAATACTTCTCCTCTCATCATGGGCCACAGTCGGGTCTGTGTGCCTAACAACCCATTTCTGTCTTGTGATCAAGGTGTATATATCTGCACCACCCTACACAATCAGTCATGCACACTTGCCAGTCTCTTACCCGATTTTCAGTCCTCCCTGGGGGCGATGCCCCACTCATATGGAGACCCCCTAGCCACACTCAATGCTCCTCCGTGGCTGTCCCTCTTATTGTGAGCCTGCTGGCTGCATCATGTTTTGCCCTCGGCGCCACTGGCTTCGGGATGTCTCAGGTTCAGTACCAGGAGTTAACTCAACAACACGTGGAGAAGTTTTCTGCCCTTGCTCAGTCGGCCCTGGCCCTGCAGCACCAACTCAATTCACTTGCCTCAGTGGTCCTCCAAAACAGGTGTGGGCTCGACCTACACACAGTCATGCGGGAGGGGGGGCTCTGCCTCTTCTTACAGGAGGAATGTTGTTTCTATGCTAATGAGTTGGGGGTGGTCCAAGAATTCTGACCCAATTACAAAAATGAGTACATCGCTGGTGGGAATCATTCCAGCAGACAACTTGTTGGGATACCTCTCACAATGGTTCCCTTTGTTCGCCCCCTTCATTGGCCCCCTGCTATTGCTTCTCCTCATAGTAGCATTTGGTGCTTCTATTCTTAATACCCTTACAAGGTTTATCTCTACTCAAATGGCTAAAATCAGACTCCAGTTACTCCTTACTCAGTAT
>NW_027408699.1:0-1283 GCF_003265705.2 Callorhinus ursinus | reverse complement strand
TCCAAGCCACCAGTGAGCCCTGGTTCTCGCGTCCCTCCCCTTCTCTCCGGCACCCATTCTTATCTCCCTGCACCTCTGCCAGGACCTCCTCCCTGGGCTCCCTCGTCCTGCACTGGTCCGTGTTATTTCACCTGCATTTGGAAATTTATTAATGTGTCTTTGTACATAGTGTTTCCCTATAATTTTCAGTGTTGGTTCTTAACTGTATTTATGCCTTGACGCTCATTCCTAACGACAATTAGGTAGAACTTGAACATTTTGGTTGGACCACAGTATTTTGCACTTCATTGGTCTTTTTTTTTCAATCACCTTTTGATGTTGCTGATTAAATCTCCATCGTTATTGTCATCCGTGCATAGACGTCAGGAATAGGTCTGACTGCAGTAAGCATCCAGCTTGGCTCTCAAAGCCTGAAGCAGGTGGGTTACTGTTCTCTGCAACAGGAAGTCAGGCGGTGGCAGTCGCTGCAGTCGGGCCGTCTGCTCAGCACGGTCCCTGGGCTCCCAGGCTCCCCATCTTTCTGCTCCTCCATCCTGGGCACGGGGTCTTGTCCTCCTGCTTCTTCCTCACGGTCCAGGACGGCTATGGCTGCAGACACCAGCCCACAAGGAAGATCGCCAACGAGAGAAGATGAAGGGCAAAGTCTCTGTTGTCGTGAAGCTCTGTCTTTCCAGGACTGAAGACCCTTCCTCCCATCCAGCACAGGTGCCCAACCTCAGTGCTGAGCCCCAGGGCAGCTGTAGGAAGACTGGACCCCACCCCTGAGCTCTCTAGGGTGTGAGCAGGTGAGGCCAGGACAGACAGGCCCGTGCAGCTGAGTGTGCAGGGAGCCGCCTGCCAGGCTGGCCAGTGTCTGTCCATGTCAGGGGTGACCCGGGCTCCTGCCTCCCCTCTCATCTGTGTGGGCCTGTCCCCCAGAAGGAAAGACTCCTCTGCAGGAAGTGTGTATTGGGTCATTGACCCTGGGATTTCCAGCAGTATTTTCATTTGGATTTTCCGGATTGCTTTCTGACATTTCTCCATCTCCAGGCCCTGTTGTTAGGTCTGTAGGAATTTAAACTCTCTCTTTGTGGTTGCTTAGTGTTTTCTACCTGAACTTGCATTTGGTCTTCAGTTACTGTTTTCACACCTGTCATCATGTTGTTGACATGTTCCCTGTCGATGGATTTGAGTCTCTTTCTGCTCCCCTTCCTGCTGTGTTTCCCTGTCGCCCTGAGCTGCTCTTGTTCCCGGGGTGAAAGAAAATGCTCCGGAGCCTCTGCGTGGAGGATCCAACCCCCTTC
>NW_027408698.1:0-1283 GCF_003265705.2 Callorhinus ursinus | reverse complement strand
TTCATCACCCCATGCCTCTCTGCTCAGCAGCTGCCTGCTCCCACAGGGACTCAGCCCTGCCAGTATCTTTTGACCACTCTCTTAACCAACTATCAAGGACCATGCCAGGCACCAGAGGTTTATTGTCATTGGGGGTGAAAAGCTACAACCACAGGGCAAAACTCTTCTGAACGAAAAGGGAACGCAGGACCTGCTTCTGCCCTTAACATATGTGATTTAAAGACAGAAGGTAATTTGTTAAAAAATGTGTAAATCTGGTTTCATGAGGACTGTAGTTAATGGTCACTATGGTTGATCATATTTTATTGTATATTTGAACGTTGCTATGACAAAATTCTTAAATGTTCTTTTCACAAGAAAACGTGAAAATGTGGGGAGAGATGCTAACCAGAATGAAGTGGTGATTATTTCACAATATATACAGATATCACTCTGTCATACACCCAAAAGGAATATAATGTTACTTGTTAATTATACCTCAATTATTAAAAATAAATGAATAAGGCAAGAATTGGCAAAATGTAAAGTCAGTGCAAGCAAAAATATCTGTCCTCGAGTCCCTCATGTGTGTTCTGTAACCAAACCCAACTTCTGCATTCTGGGACACTGCAGGCTTCTGCAGATGACTACTCTGAATAACTGGCTCACTTAGGCTGCTGGTTTAGGGGCAGAAGGTCCTGCCAGGTAGGTCGCCCCAAGGGCACCCTGAGGCTCTGGTTGACTGGCCGTGGGGAATGCAGGAGTAACTTGACCCAAGAGCCCCTCAGGATCTGATAGTGACCATGCATGACACAGTCTCTGGCTTGTTTTACAGGTCAAATTGGAGGCCGTTGTGGGGAGCAGCTCTGCCAGCCACAGTGCCTGTGAGGACACTGCAGACATAGGATGAAGCTGGAGAAGTCTCTGTCTCTAGACAGGACAGCCCAGCAGCTGGCAGGTCCCCACATCCCAGGCTTAGTGGTTCCTTCAACACAACCCAGTGAGCAGAAGAAGAGTGAAGGATAAATTGGGTCGGTCAGCCCGTTAATTGACTTCTCACCTTTTGTCATGAGCAGGTCAGTATTTTAACTACTCTACTGCCTGTTTTACAGAAGCTAAACTTCCCGTCCTGTCACCAACCTGATCCCACCCTTCTTCAACCACACAAACATTTAGGAAATTTTGTGGATACTTTGGGACCTTTCAAACTTCAGAAGCCTAAGGTCAGGTGGCTGTACCAGCTGTGGGTGAAGAGCATGCTGGGTAGGGCAGCCAGCTCACATAGTGGGGTTCTACTGCTTCCT
>NW_027408697.1:0-1283 GCF_003265705.2 Callorhinus ursinus | reverse complement strand
GAGTAGGGGTGGGTGTGGAGGATTTGGGAGAAATTTGGAGGAGCTCTACTACCAGTGGTTTCTTTCCACTTATAGATCATCCCTCCTCCTGGAAGCTTCCCAGGATCCAGAACGGATTCTCCTGGCACTCTCTCCTTTCACATGCTCAAATACTTGTCCTTAGTTTTTCGCTTCTCTCCTCATTGGGCCTGTCATCTGTAGCTGACACTTGGGTCTCCTTCCTGGGGAGACAGGGCTCATGCTCAGGGAACACTGATGGGAGGCCATGAATTGGGTAGAGCCTGCAGAATCCGATTGATGTTTTCTTGTGTATCTTCTAAAACTTTCCATGTTCACGAATAGATTTACGTATAACACTCTTCTTATTTATTCACTGTTCATACTGCTCTGACTTCCTGTTTCATTTAGCAAATTAGAGTTATTTTCGTATTAGCACACAGGGACTCACCTTCTCAAAATTACGTTGTACGGTAGGGGTACTTACGATATATAGTGCCACATTTCCTTCCTGGGAGGGGTTATCTAGCCTCCTGCTTTAGCTTTCCCTCAATGTACTCATTTCCCCACATATAAGCCAATACTGGTTTATATAAAATTCAGTGATTTTGCAAAACGAATAGATGTTCCAATTGTCATTTTTTTAAAATTATGAATGAGGTTGTTGACAAGTGAAGTGAGACTCTCTGATCTGCCTTCATATCCCTGTGGATACTCTAACCCTGAAAATGGCTTACAGGTCCCGGAGATGATACTGCTGCACACAGAGACAAGAAGAATAGGGGAAAACTGGGCAGACTCAACAATGAGCCAGCACCAAGGGGCATCTAGGCAACTGAGGGATATGCTCACTGTTTCTCTGTGGGATGGTTTAGGCAAATGATAAGTATTTTTCTAAAAAGCAGAATTCATAATGAGTTTTATTGCTAGGAACAGTAACAAGATGATTTGACAGTGGCTAAATCTGTGTACGTGGTAAAAGCCTGACTCCTGAGCATTCGGGAATAACAGACCTAAGATGTGTGTAGGCACAAGTTCTAATTGCGAATTTGATGCATATGTGAAATTTTTTATAGTTTTATTTATTTATTTATTTATTTATTTATTTATTTATTTGAGAGAGAGATAGCAAGAGAGAGAGCATGAGCAGAGAGAAGACGCAGAGGCAGAGGGAGAAGCAGGCTCCCCACTGAGCAGGAAGACCGATGTGGGACTTGATCCCTGGAACCCAAGATCATGACCTGAGCCGAAGGCAGACGTTTAACCAATGGAGCCACTCAGGGAAC
>NW_027408696.1:0-1284 GCF_003265705.2 Callorhinus ursinus | reverse complement strand
AGGCTGAAATGACCCTAGGCCGTAAGCCTATCCCTAGGTTGGCTTCTTAGCTTCTGTCCCCAGAAGCCTGGCTCCAAAGCCCCAGGGATGGCAATAACTGAGCAACACCAGAGGACTCAGCTTCCCAAAAAGAATTCAAAAACACCACTTGCAACTCCAGAGAGCTTTCAGAATACAACAACTCTGAATGCCCATCCCAGCCAATTCACAAATTTGGCGCCCTCTGGCAGCCAACCCTGAGCCTGACACTCAACCTAACCCACGGCCTCAACTCAGACCCCGGGAAGGTCATCACAGCGCCAGCACATCAGGCCTGTCATGCCCCTAAGCCAAAGCTGGCTTCTGAGCGCTCTGTCCCCAGAGCCTGGCTCCAAAGCCCCAGGGATGGCAATAACTGAGCAACACCAGAAGACTCAGCTTCCCAAAAAGAATTCAAACACACTCCTTGTAACTCTGGAGAGCGTTCAGAATACAACTCTGAATGCCAATTCACAAATTTGGCGCCCTCTGGTGGCCAACCCTGAGCCTGACACTCAACCTAACCCATGGCCTCAACTCAGACCCCGGGAAGGTCATCACAGCGTCAGCACATCAGGCCTGTCTTGCCCCTAAGCCCTAAGCCTAACCCAAAGCTGGCTTCTGAGTGCTCTGTCCCCAGAGCCTGGCTCCAAAGCCCCAAGGATTTGGGACACCTGACCAGTACCAGAGGACTCTGCCTGCCACTAAAAAGGAAAATGTGCCATTGGAAACTCCGGTAAGCATTCCGAGCAGGAGAATTGTGCCGGTCCATCCCAACAAACCCCAAGTTCAACGTGCCCAGGGGGCAATCCCTGAGCCTGACACTCCCCCCTGACCCACGGCCTCAACTCAGGCCGTGGGAAGCTCATCACAGCACCAGCACATCAGGTCTGTCATGCCCATAAGCCCTAAGCCTAACCCTAAGTTGGTTTCGAGCAGTCTGTCTCCAGGGCCTGGCTCCAAAACCCCAAGGATTCAGGACACCAGAGCAGTATCAAGGGACTCAGGCTGCCAGCCGGAAGGAAACCACACCACTGGAAACTCTGGAAAGCATTCAGAGAAGGAGAACTTGAATGCCCATCCCAAAGAATCTACACTTTCTGCGCCCCCCTGGCGGCAAACCATGAGCCTGACACTCAACCTGACCCCAGCCCTCAAGAAAAAACGCCCATCCCAAGCTCGCCACATACCCGCAGACCAGGAGTGCCGTGCACCTGGGCCCTAACCCTAACCCTCGCTTGGCTTCGGAGAGCTCTTTCCCTAGGA
>NW_027408695.1:0-1284 GCF_003265705.2 Callorhinus ursinus | reverse complement strand
CCTTGTTTCAGTAAAATTTTATTCTATAAATATTAACTTATAAACTTATAAACATGCTAGATGTTTATAAGTGAGATTGTACACTACAAAAATCTTTATCATTTTGCGCTGATAGGTAATATTGACTTTATAGAGTCAATTATGGAATTTTCTATCTTTTTCTATAACTTGAATTCATTTAAATCATTTGAATAATCTATTTTTTAATGATTAGCTAACTCTGTGAAGCTATCTGTTTCAAGGGCTTTATTACTAGTATCATTATTAGGATTGATGATAGATTTTTTTCTTTCAAGTTGAGATTGATTTAAATTTTCTAGCTATCCTTGGTCAATTTTCTAGTTCTATTTCATCAGAAATCGTACTGTTATAACAGTTATAACAATACACAAAGTTACCCATCCTCTCTCTATTTTTTAAACTTATTTTTAGAGTTTTACCAAGTGTCATAAATACTAATAATGAGTCTTTTTATATATATGGTTTATGACATCTTTCTCACTTGGGATCTTGTATATTTTTTCACTATTCCATGTTAATCAAACTTCTAATGACTATGGTGGTTATTTAAATTGTATTTTATTAGTATTTATATATATATATATATTTATATTTAAGTGTAATACTGGTTTCTGGAGGCAAATTCAGTGATTAAGCACTTACATATAATACCCATTGCTCCTCACAACAAGTGCCCTGCTTCATGCCTGTCACCAATCTAGCCCTTCCCCACCCACCTCCCTCCATCAACCCTCAGTTTGTTCTCTATGGTTAAGAGTGTTTTATGGATTATTTCCCTCTTTCTTCCTCCTGGCCCCATCCATATGTTCATCTGTTTTCTTTCTCACATTCCAAATATGAGTAAGACCATGTGGCATATGTCTTTCTCTGACTCACTTCTTTCCCTTAGCATAATACACTCTAGTTCCATCCATGTTGTTGCGAATGTCAAGATTTCATTCTTTTGGATGGCTGAGTCATATTCCAGTGTGTGTGTGTGTGTGTGTGTGTGTGTGTGTGTGTGTGTACCACATCTTCTTTATCATGGTGGTTTTTTAAATCGCTTTTTATTTAAATGCCCCTTTTTATTCTGATGAGTGCTCTTAAGTTTGCTTATTTAATTTTTATTTTTTAGTGCTGTTAAGTTAAATTCCACCTTTTCTGATATTACTATTGCCACCTCAGCTTTATTTTTATTTGCATTTGCTGATATTTTGCTTTTCATTTTTAATCTTTGTTACACTTGCTAAGACTTGTTTTTATTTTTTACTTTTTTAAAAGATT
>NW_027408694.1:0-1284 GCF_003265705.2 Callorhinus ursinus | reverse complement strand
TGAATGACCATCCCAGCCGACGCAAACTTTGGCGCCCTCTGGCGGCCAACCGTGAGCCTGATACTCAACCTGACCCAAGGCCCCAACTCAGACCCAGGGAAGCGCCTGTCATGCCCCTAACCCGTAAGCCTAACCCAAGGTTGGCTTCTGAGCGCTCTGTCCCCAGAGCCTGGCTCCAAAGCCCCAGGCATGTGGGACACCTAACCAGTGCCAGGGGACTCAGCCTGACACCACAAGCAAAATGCGCCATTTGGCACTTCCGAAAGCACTGGGGAGGAGAACCCTGCATGCAGTGCACCTGGACCCGAACCCCAAGCCTAGATTGGCTCCTGAGTACTTGGTTCCCGGAGGTGTCGCCCCGAAGCCCCAAAGGCAAGGGACACCTGAGCAATACCAGAGGACTGAGCTTGCCACCCACTGAGAAAGCCCACCGTTTGGAACTGGGGAAAGGATTCAAAGCAGGAGATCGCTGCATGCCCGTCCCAGCGCACCCACACTTGCAGCGGTCCCGCGGCCGAAAACAAGAGCAAGATACTCACGCGGACCCACGCTTTCAACCCTCACCCCCTGGAAACTCGACGCAGTGCTGGGAGGTCAGGTCTCCCGTGCCCCTATGTGTTACCCCGCACGCTCGGTTGCCTAGTGAGGGGTCACTCCCCAGAGCTTGACTCCAAAGCGCCACAAATTCGGGACACCCAAGCAATATTGAGTGACTCAGGCTGCCACCGAGAAGGAAAATGCGCCCTTTGGTGCTCGGGAAAGCATTCAGAGCAGGAGAACTCTAAATGCCCATCCCAGGAATCCACAAATTTTGCGCCCTCTGGCGGCAAACCCTGAGCCTGACACTCAAACTGACCCACGCCCCCAGACAAACTCCCAGGGAAGCAGGCCATATTGTTAGAACTTGGGACCTGTCGTACCCCTAGGACCTCACGCTCTCCCTCTCTGTCTCCTGAGGGCTCTGGCCCCAGGGGGCTGGCTCTAAAGGCACAGGGATTTGGGCACCTGAGCAATATCGGATCCTTGGCCTGTCTCCGAGGAGGAAAGCACACCATTTGGAAATCGGAGAAAAGATTTCCGAGGAAAACTCTGTACGCACATCGTTGTGAAATGCCACATTCAACGGCCCCCGGCCCACAAACCCCGAGACTGACAGTCACCATGACCCACGCTCCCCACTCAGATCCCCCGCCCCCACAAAGCATCCCCAACGTGGCCATATCATTGCTCCAGTGATCATAGGCCCTAGCTCTATCCCTAGGTTGGCTTCTAAGTTTCTGGATG
>NW_027408693.1:0-1284 GCF_003265705.2 Callorhinus ursinus | reverse complement strand
TGCCCCTTCCCCCACCCCAGCCCAAGCCCCTGCCTCGGACCCAGATCTTGACCGGGCTCCTACCCCTTCCCTTAACCCTGCCTCTGCCCCTGTCCCAACCCCTGCCCCTGCCTGTGCTCTTGTTCCTGCCCCTGTTCCTGGTCCTGCCCCTGCCAGAGCCACTGTCCCTGACCCAGATCCTACCCTTCCTCCTGCCCCTGTCTGTAGTCCTGCCAGAGACGCTGCCCCTTCTCCTTCCCCTGCCAGTGGTCCCGTTCCTGCCCCTGACCCAGATCCTGTCCCGGCTCCTGCCCTGGATCCTGCACCTGCCACTACATCTGTCCCTGTCCCTCCCATTTTCCTCCCCCTTTCCCTGCTCTTACCTCTGTCCCTGCCCCTTTCCCTGCCCCTATCCTGAGCCCTTCCCCTACTCCTGCTCCTGCAGGGCTCCCACAGGCACATCCAGAGCCCAAAGCCCTGCAAGGAGAGCTCCTTGCACAATTACCCTTAGTTCCATCACCTGAACCCGAGAACCCGCCCGATTGTTTCATCACCTCCCCCTGTGTTCTTTCTCTCTGGTACATATTAACTGTTATTTTATCCTTCCATGTTCTATATACTGTTTATTATTTGTTTTAAATAAAATTACTTGTTTTCAGTTGAACACATCATGAGCATTAAGTACATGCCCAACTTTGTGCCACCACACCCCAGAACATTGCCGCAAAATATCTCATTCCGCAAAGGAGTCCCCAGACCAGAAGACATCCCTGGCCATTTCTCCTCCAGCCCAGCCCCCGGCAACCTCTAAGCTGCTTTCTATCTCTGTTCCTTTACCTATTCCTGATGTTTCTGTAATTGGAATCACACAATACGGGCCGTTGTGTTTGCCCCCTTATTTTCAAAGGGAACTCCTTTTCTTCTGCGTTTATTTGTCATAAATTTGCCCTTACTTGATATTGAAATCCCTGATGGATTACACATCAGATGTAATCATAGAGGCCACTTTAGGAAAAATGGGCACAATCTCGGGGCCAAGACACCTGGTCCTGCTGGGACACCACAGCCTGACCCCAGACAGCACAGGGCTGGTTCCCCATGAGACCCACACAGAAACCAGGGAAATGCAGAAAGCTGGAAGACACACCATAAAGGGCAAAAGCATTGCTCACAACTCAAGGCCAGAGAAAGGTTTCACCTGACTCTGCTCCAAACCACGCTCCCAGTCACTGGGTTCCACAGGGACGGAGACGAAACACATGCAAGTCCAAGGCGGAAGGATAGGCACGCAGGGAATATGTGTCA
>NW_027408692.1:0-1284 GCF_003265705.2 Callorhinus ursinus | reverse complement strand
CTTGGAAAAATTAACATATATATCCATAAATAAAACACAAACATATAACATACAAATAAAAAATGCAAAACACTGATGCATAATGAAACAAATAAACTTAGCACATTTGAAAGGGGAAAATTCCTGGATTAATGCCAATCTTTATCTTAGATAAGGTTTGTGAGATTTCATTTCCACCCACAGTAGACAGACACGTCATAGAACCGTCGTGGCTGTTAAGTTTTGATGAACTTCAGAAAGGGGTTCTTCTCTGTTCTCCACACCACCAGTGGTTCCTATCCTAAAAAATCATCATTCTTTTTTCCCGGATATCATCAAATTTGCTGCTTAAAGCTTGTCTGATTCAATTGAATTATAAATAGAAAATGCCTAGTAACCATCAGAGTTCTAAACCCATTGTTTGAAATGTACTTCATTTAATGTATAGCCATTCGGGTAAAAGACATTTAGTACAACAATGTTTCTAACATTTTTTTATAAGTGTACCAAGGCTCTCGGTGGCTGGGTAGCTCAGTTGGTGAAGTGTCTCACTCTTGATTTTGGTGTGTGACATGTGATGTGACATGGAGCCCTACATTGGGATCCAAGCTGAGTGTGGAATCTGCTTAAAATTCTCTCTCCCTTTCCTTCTTCCCCTCCCCCCACCACTCTACAAAACAAACAAAAAATGAAGTGTACAAATGCTTATATTCCCATATGTAATGCAAAAAAACCCCTCTCATTTAAAAGAGATGCCAGTTCCTTTGCATATAGTCACATGTTCTTATCAGCTTTAGGCACCTATAGGTTTTCATTTAAGTAATCCAGGGTGAGGTTCCATGGCCTGGTCACCTGTTTTATCTGTACAACATTTCCTTTCTTTAAACCTAGTCCAGGAAATCTGTGTTTCTATTTCCACATATTCAATAACCATGTCCTGATATATTCAATAACCATGTTATGATAATAACACTGTTTCCAAAAAAAAGTGCCAACAAAGTGATATAAGTTCAAACTATTTGGCTTTCAATCCAGCTCTCTTTGATTTTGAATCCTATTAATAGTGATTTTTTTAAGGGGCCTGATGAAACCAGAAATGCCCTTCACTCTTCCCATGCTGGGAACACATCAAAGTTTAATCACTGAGACTGAGAGTCTTTCATGATGAGCAGCACTGGACAGGACTGGGGTTACAGGGCAGTGACTGAAGCCCTTGTCCTTCACTAGGAATGCTATCTCTGCTCAGGGAAGTACAGGGAGGGGAGTTCTCATGCACCCACCGGGTCCCAATCGAATCTCATACCT
>NW_027408691.1:0-1285 GCF_003265705.2 Callorhinus ursinus | reverse complement strand
GTGTGGCTCTTCCTTAGCACTGGGACACGGTGGGGACCGCGGGACATTGGGCCAGCTCCTCTCTCTGAGGGAAGGAGACGAAAGAAGCCTTTCCTTGGGGACCCCCAAGGCCACATAAGAGGGGAGGAGGCTTCCCCCAAAACAGTACATTGAAATTCGGCTTCTGTTAGAACCTGAGCGTTGAGCTTTGGTTATTTCACTTGCGGGGCTGACGAGATACACATGTTCTCCAAGACTCCTCCTCAGATGAAGAGCTCTCGCAGGTCCCGGGCATCCTGGAGCCGGGGAGGGGAGAGGGGCCAGTCCCCTCCCCGGCTCCTGCAGGAGACCTGTCCTACCAAACCAGGATGGTTTCGGGTCGTGGTCCTGGGCTAGGGTTGGAGAGAGCCTGTCACTGCTCCTGACTCTGGGGCGGAGAGGGCCTTTTTTAGACATAGCAACAGCCACCGAAGACAGGGGCTTCAGAAAGAACACACTCCTGCACTCGGTCCCGCCCCAGGACTTTGGCTGCCTTCCCCAGCTCCAGAGGAAGAGGATATCCTCTGCTTCTCTGGGCTTTGGTCCTCTGAACCACGAGCAAGCACTGAAAAGTGTCTACCGCTCCTCTAGAAGTGCACCAGCCCTGGGGGGGGGGCCAGTCACTGTGCACACACGAAGACGGACAACGTGCTAAGTAAGTGCAGGAGTTCATCCTGTTCCAATGGCCTGCGGGTCGGTGGGGTTTGCTGCTTCTGTGCCCTCCGGTGGGTCGCCTTTCCTAGGATGGAAATGCTCCTGGAGTCGCCTCTCTGTCCTTTGAGCTCCGTTCCTCCTGGTTTCAGGACCAAGGGACTCCAACTGAGCAGTGTGCCCTATGTCCTCAGGGCGATGGTGGTAATGGTCCGTTTTGATTGTCTGGGAGGGTCCTTCTGGTTCCTGCTCGCCTAGGCACAGGTCCGGTAGCGAGAAGCCCCGGAGCCATCCCCCAATTTCAACATTCTGCCCCATGTTCCGCGGGGATGGTGCTAATGGTCCTTTGGGATTGCCGGGGAGAGCCCTCCAGGTTGCCGCTCCCCCCAGGCACAGGTGTGGTGGCAAGAAGCCCCAGAGCAGTCCTCCAACGTCAGCCCTGTGCCCCATGTCCTCAGGGATGCTGCTAATGTTCCATCAGGATCATCTGGGAGGGTCCTCCAGGTTCCCGCTTCCTCAGGCACAGGTGTGGTGGCAAGAAGCCCCAGAGTCCTCCCCCAAATCCAGCTTTGTGCCCCCAGGGGTCCTGGTGCTGGTCATGGGCTGTCAAGAGGGT
>NW_027408690.1:0-1285 GCF_003265705.2 Callorhinus ursinus | reverse complement strand
TGTGTGTGTGTGTGTGTGTGTGTGTGTGTGTGTGTGTGTGAGAGAGAGAGAGAGAGGAGATCTTCTTTATCCATTTATTATTAATGGAAACTTAGGTTCCTTCCATATCTTTGTTATAGTAAATAAAACTGAAACAAACATAGGTATATGTCTATCTTTTTGAATTAGTGTTTTACATTCTTTGGATAAATAGTGAGAAGTGGAATTGCTGGATCACATGGTAATTCAATCTTTAATTTTTTGAAGAACCTCCATACTGTTTTCCATAGTGGCTACACTAATTTACATTTTGACCAACAGTGCACAAGGGTCCCCTTTCCTCCATATCCTCCCCAACACTTTTTTTTTTGATAATAACCATTCTGATGGGTGTGAGTTGGTGTCTCATTATAGTTTTGATTTGCATTTCCCTGAAGATTAGTGATATTGAGCATGTTTCCATCTGCCTGTTGGCCATCTGTATGACTTCTTTGGAAGAATGCCTATTCAGGTGCTATACCATTTTTAATGTTTTTTTTTTTATTGACTTGTACAAGTTTATTATATCTTTTTTATATCAACCCTGTATCGGATGTACCATTTGCAAATATCTTCTCCTATTCAGTATGTTGCCTATTTCTTTTGTTGATGGTTTCCTTCATTGTGCAAAATATTTTAGTTTGCTGTCCTTTCATTTGTTTATTTTTGCTTTTATTGTCTTTACTTGAGGGAATACATCCAATAAAACATTGCTACGATCAATGTGAAAGAGCTTAGTGCCTATGTTTTCATCTTGAAGTTCTATGGTTTCAGGCCTTATATTTAAGCATTTAATCAACTTTGAGTTTATTTTTGTATTCACTGAAAGAAGGTGGTCCACTTTTACAACACTAATAAAAGTCTGTTTTTTTCCTCCACTGTATGTTCTTGCCTCCTTTGTTGTGGATAAATTGATCATAGAAGAGTAGGTTTATTTCTGGGCTATCTATTCTGTTCTATTGACCTATGTGTTCTTTTTGTTCAGGTACCACATAGTTTTGATTATTATAGTTTTGTAGTATGCTTTAAAATCAGGTAGCATAAGATACCTCCAGATTTATTCTTTCTCAAGATTGCTATGGCTATTTGGTATCTATTGTAATTCCCTTCAAATTTTAGGATTATTTGTTGTAGTTCTGTAAAAAATGCCATTAGTATTTTATAGGGATTGCCTTGAATCTTTAGATTGCTATGGGTAGAATGGATATTTTAATGAAATTAATTCTTCCAGTCCATGAACACAAAATATCTTTTCATTTATTTGTGT
>NW_027408689.1:0-1285 GCF_003265705.2 Callorhinus ursinus | reverse complement strand
CTCACACTATCCCTCTCTGCTTCTGAGGGCTCTGGCCCCAGAGGCCGAGCTCTATGGCCACAGGGATTGGGGGCACCTGAACAATACCGGCGGATTCAGCCTGTCTCGCAGAAGGAAACCACAGCATCGGGAAATCGGGGCAAAGCGTTCTTTGTAGAACTCTGCATGTACATCCCAGCGAAATGCCACATCCAACGGCCCCGTGCCCTCAAACCCTGAGACTGACATTCTGACAGACCTCTGAGGGTCTGTCCCCAGGGGCTTGACTGCAAAGCCCTAGGGATTTGGCACACCTGACCATTACCAGAGGACTCAGCCTGCCACTCAAACCGAAAACGTGCCATTGGCAACTCCGGTAAGCATCCTGAACTGGAGATCTGTGCTGGTCCATCCCAACGAAACCCAAGTTCAACGTGCCCACGCCACAATCGCTGAGCCTGACACTCCCCCCGACCGACAGCCTCAACCCCGATCCCGGGAAGTTCATCGCAGCGCCGGCACATCAGGCCAGTCATGCCCCTCAGCCCTAAGGCTCACCCTAGGTTGGCTTCTGAGCGGTGTGTCTCCAGAGCCTGGCTCCAAAGCACAAAGGACTCGGGACACACGAGCAGTATCAAGGGACTCAGGCTGCCACCCGGAAGGAAACCGCACCACTGGCAACTCCGGAAAGCATTCACAGCAGGAGAACTCTGAATGCCCATGCCAGCAAACCTACACATTCTTCGCAACCTGGCGGCAAAACCTGAGCCTGACACTCAACCTGACCCACACCCTCAAGACAAACCCCCGGTAAAGAGGCCACAGTGCTTAGACATCATGGCTTCGGTGCCTCCTAGGCCCTAACACTATCCGTGGCTGGCTTCTGAGGGCTCTGGACCCAGAGGCCTGGCTCTAAAGCCACAGAGATACAGGGCACCTTAGCAATACCATAGGATTCACCCCATCTCCCAGAAGGAAACTGCCCCATTGGGAAGCTGCGGCAAAGGTTTCCCAGTAGAACTCTGCGTGTGCATCCGCGCGAAATGCCACTTTCAACGGCCCCCGGCCTGCAAACACTGACCTGACTCTCACCCTCACCCACGCCCTAACTCACATCCCCTTCGCCCCAGAGCTTGCCCCAGCGTGGGCAGATCAGGGCTGAAACGACCCTAGGCCGTAAGTCTATCCCAAGGTTATCTTCTGAGCTTCTGTCCCAGGAAGCCTGGCTTCAAAGCCCCAGGGATGGCAATAGCTAAGCAAAACCAGAGGACTCAGGTGCCAAAAAGAATTCAAAGACACGACTTGG
>NW_027408688.1:514-1285 GCF_003265705.2 Callorhinus ursinus | reverse complement strand
CCCAAAAAAAGAGTCGAGCACCAGATAACATCCAAGGCATATTCTGCGAAACATTCAAAGATGAAATGAAACCTCTACTTCTGGAATTTTTTCAAGAAATAGAAATGGAAGTAAAACTTCAAAACTGGTTCCATGAAGTCAGCATTACCTTGATCACAAATCCAAAGACATCATCAAAACGAGAATTACAGACCATTATCCTTGATGAACAGGTATGCCAAAATTCTCAACAAGATCCTAGCCAGTATAATCCAACAATATATCAAAAGGTTTATTTACCACGACCAAGTGGGATTTATTCCTGGAATGCAAGGTCGGTTAAACATACGGAAAGCAAACCAAGTGTTGTAGCCCATAAAAAAACGAAAAGACAAAAAACATATGAACCTCTCTATTGATGCAGAAAAAGCATATGACAAAACACAGCATTCTTTCCTGATTAAAACTCTTCAAATGATAAGGATAGTGGGAACAAAACTCAACATCACAAAACCCATCTATGAAATGCCAACAGCAAATATCATTCTCAATGTGGAAAACTGAGAGATTTTCCTTAAGGTCAGGAATGTGAGAAGAATGTCTACGCTCACCACTATTGTTCAACATACTACTAGAAGTCCTAGCTTCAGCAATCAGAGAAGAAGAAATAAAAGGCATTCAAATTGGCAAAAATTAAGTCAAAAGCTTTCTCTTTGCAGATGACATGATCCTTTGTGCGGAAAACCCAAAAGACTCAACCCCAACATGACTAGAACTCAACCAGCAATTCAG
>NW_027408688.1:0-414 GCF_003265705.2 Callorhinus ursinus | reverse complement strand
GGAAAATCCAAAAGACTCAACCCCAACATGACTAGAACTCAACCAGCAATTCAGAAATCTGGCAAGATACAAAGTCATTACATAGATATCAGTTGCATTTCTATATAGAAACGATGTGACTGAAGAAATAGAATTTAAGGAATCAAGTCCATTTACAATAGCACAAAAAACAATTAGATCCCTAGGAATAAACCTAAGCAAATAGGTAAAGGATCTATACTCTAGAATCAATGGAACATTTATGAAAAAAATAGAGGAAGACACAAAGAGATGGAAAAATATTCCATGATTATGGATTGGAAAAATAAACATTATTAAAATATCTGTGTTGTCCAAGGAAGTCTACACATTCAAATAATCCCGATCAAAATATAATTGATGTTTTTCACAGAGCTCAAACAAACATCCTAAAAT
>NW_027408687.1:0-1286 GCF_003265705.2 Callorhinus ursinus | reverse complement strand
TGTACTGTTGCATCCTATTGGCCAATATCTTGGTGAGAATTTTGGCTTCCATGTTCATCAGGGCTATTGGTCTGTAATTTTCCTTTTTGTTGGCATCTTTGTCTGGTTTTGGGATCAAGGTAATGCTGGCCTCATAGAATGAGTTTGGAAGTTTCCCTTCCATTTCTATTTTTTTAAAAATCAGTTTCAGAAGAATAGGTATTAGTTCTTTAAATGTTTGATAGAATACCCCTGGAAGCCATCTGGCCTCGACTCCTGTTTTTTGGAAGGTTTCTGATTACTGCTTTAATTTCTTTGCTGGTTATGAGTCTGTTCAGGTTTTGTACCTCTTTCTGTTTCAGTCTTGGTAGTTTATAAGTGTCCAGGAATGCATCCATTTCTTCCAGATTGCCTAATCTGTTGGTATACAGTTGCTTATATTATTTTCTTGAAATTGTTTGCATTTCCTTGGTATTGGTCATGATCTCTCCTCTTCATTAATGATTTTATTAATTTGGGTCCATTCTCTTTTCTTTTGGAGAAGTCTGGCCAGATGTTTATTGATCTTACTCATTCTTTCAAAGAACCAGCTCCTAGTTTCATTGATCTGTTCTATTGTACTTCTGCTTTCTATTTCACTGATTCCTGCTTTCATCTTAATTATTTCTCTTCTGCTGGACTTAGGCTTTATTTGCTGTTCTTTCTCCATCTCCATTAGGGGTAAAGGTAGCTTTTGTTTGGGATTTTTCTAATTTTTTGGGAGACGCTTGTATTATATTGTACTTCCTTCTTAGGACCACCTTTGCTGTATCCCGGGTGTTTTGAACTGATTCGTTTTCATTCTTATTAGTTTCCATGAATTTTTAAAGTTATTTAAAATATATATATATATATATATATATTATATATAGACATATATATAGAGACACATATATATAAGAGACACAGCAAGAGAGGGAACAGAAGCAGGGGGAGTGGGAGACGGAGAAGCAGGCTTCCCACCAAGCAGGGAGCTTGATATGGGGCTCAATCCCAGGACCCTAGGACCGTGACCTGAGCTGAAGGCAGACGCTTAATGACTGAGCCACCCAGACACCGATTTTTAAGTTTTTTTTAACTTCCTGTTTGACCTATTCATTCTTTAGCAGGATACACTTTTACCTCCAAGTGTTTAAGTTTCATCCAAATATGTTCTTGTGATCAAGTTCCAGTTTCAAAGCATTCTGGTCTGAAAATATATAGGTAATAATCCCAAAGTTTTGGTACTGGTTGAGACCTGATTTGTGACCCATTATGTGATTTATTCT
>NW_027408686.1:173-1286 GCF_003265705.2 Callorhinus ursinus | reverse complement strand
ACCCCATCCCTCCCACCCCCCCACCACTCCAGCAACCCTCAGTTTGTGTCCTGAGATTAAGAATGCCTCATATCAGTGAGATCATAAGATAGAGGTCTTTCTCTGATTGACTTATTTCGCTGAGCATAATACCCTCTAGTTCCATCCACACCGTTGCAAATGGCAAGATTTCATTTTTTTGATGGCTGCATAATATTCCATTGTATATATATACCACATCTTCTTTATCCATTCACCTGTCGATGGACATCTTGGCTCTTTCCACAGTTTGGCTACTGTGGACATTGCTGCTATAAACATCAGGGTGCACGTACCCCTTCAGGTCCTTACATTGTATCTTTGGGGTAAATACCCAGTAGTGCAATTGATGGGCGTATGGTAGCTCTATTTTCAACTTTCGGAGGAACCCCCATACTGTTTTCCAGAGTGGTTGCACCAGCTTGCATTCCCACCAACAGTGTAGGAGGGTTCCCCTTTCTCCGCATCCTCGCCAATATCTGTCGTTTTCTGACTTGTTAATTTTAGCCATTCTGGCTGGTGTGAGGTGGTATCTCATTGAGGTTTTGATTTGGATTGCCCTGATGCCGAGCGATGTTGAGCACTTTTTCATGTGTCTGTTGGCCATTTGGATGTCTTCTTTGGAAAAATGTCTGTTCATGTCTTCTGCCCATTTCTTGATTGGATTATTTGTTCTTTGGGTGTTGAGTTTGATAAGTTCTTTATAGATTTTGGATACTAGCCCTTTATCTGGCTATGCTCTTAATGAAATGTTTGTTACATTGGTAAAAGTTTGAAAAGGGTATACTCGGGCGCCTGGGTGGCTCAGTTGGTTAAGCGACTGCCTTTGGCTCAGGTCATGATCCTGGAGTCCCGGGATCGAGTCCCGCATTGGGCTCCCCGCTCAGCGGGGAGTCTGCTTCTCCCTCTGACCCTCTCCCCTCTCATGCTCTCTATCTCATTCTCTCTCTCAAATAAATAAATAAAATCTTAAAAAAAGAAAGGGTTATCAAATCATTAAAAAAAAGGGTATACTCATTTTTTTTATTATGTTATGTTAATCACCATACATTACATCATTAGTTTTTGATGTAGTGTTCCGTGATTCATTGTTTG
>NW_027408686.1:0-73 GCF_003265705.2 Callorhinus ursinus | reverse complement strand
TCTTTTTTTTTTTTTTAAAGATTTTATTTATTTATTTGAGAGAGAGAGAATGAGAGACAGAGAGCACAAGAGG
>NW_027408685.1:0-1286 GCF_003265705.2 Callorhinus ursinus | reverse complement strand
TCCCTCCATACATAAGAAATCTCTTCCCCCTGGCTGCTTTCTGTATTTCTTCCTTTGTTCTAAGATTTGCAAGTTTTCCGTTTTTAATTCTAATAGTGTATTTATAGACGACTTTGGATTTTCTATGTACACCATCATATTATCTGTGAAGAGTCATAATTATCACCTCAATGTGTATTCTTTTTGTTTCTCTTGGCTTATAACACTTGGGAGATTCTCCAATGTAATGTTGAGTAGAGTAGCATTGTTTGAAGATTTTAATATACCTTTCTCAATGTCTGATAGGAAAGCAGACAAAACTTTGGTAAGAATTGTGACCTAATTGACATATATGGAACATTACATAGTAAGTGCAGAATACATAATTTTCAAATGGTCCTAGAATATTTATCCAAACAGACGATATGTTGGGCCATGAATCAAGTCTACACATTTTAAAAGCCTGAAATTAACTACATATATTCTTAGGCCACAGGGAATTGGGCCATAGTCATAATGACAAGAAAACCAGGAAGTCCCTCAATGCTTAAAACTTAAATGTAAATTTGCTACATATCCTAAGGGTCAGAGAGGGAATCACAATGGAAATTCTCGATATTTCCTACATCAGAGCTCACAGACAATGGCATTGTATCCATGAAGGGCACTGTAAATAAGGTAGACAGGAGCTGAGCCTTAAGTCCGAGTTCTGCCTGCCTCAGCCACACCTGGCAGCCTTGGTATGTGGTCGCCCCGGGCTGCCCTTTCTGGTGTCCCTGAGCTAAGAGGGACAACATGGCCATGTGGAAATGGGAAGATCCACACTTCTAGTGACAATGGTGCTATTGTATTGTCCTCACCACTCCAACAACATGATTTCTGAGTGAAATATGACACAATAGCAGCTTCTTGACCTTCCTTAATGTTTGAAAATCATCTTGTGAGTCGTCTATTAGAAATATGGTTTCCACATGTGTTCTTTTTTCTGGAAAAGAAATAGATCCAAATAGTAATTATGGCTTCCTGAGCACCTGCCGTTGAGCGCCATCACACTGGCTCTTTGTGGAATTCTCCCTCTTAAACTTCTAAACTATGAGATAGGTATTATTAGTCACATTTTCTAGGTGGTTAGACAGAGGCTCAGAGACGTTACGAGTCACAGAGGATTTGAGTGTCAGAGACCTAAGTGGGATCTCCAAACTGACTCCAAATCCCTTGTTATTCCATACATGGTATGATTTCCCTCTTTTTATTTAAGATTTTATTTATTTGAGAGAGAGAATGAGAGAGCATGAGAGGGGGGAGGG
>NW_027408684.1:0-1286 GCF_003265705.2 Callorhinus ursinus | reverse complement strand
GCATCCCTGCCAACATCTGTCGTTTCCTGACTTGTTAATTTTAGCCATTCTGACTGGTGTGAGGTGGTATCTCATTGAGGTTTTGATTTGGATTTCCCTGATGCTGAGCGATGTTGAGCACTTTTTCATGTGTCTGTTGGCCATTTGGATGTCTTCTTTGGAAAAATGTCTGTTCATGTCTTCTGCCCATTTCTCAATTGGATTATTTGTTCTTTGGGTGTTGAGTTTGATAAGTTCTTTATAGATTTTGGATACTAGCCCTTTATCTGATATGTCATTTGCAAATATCTTCTCCCATTCTGTCGGTTGTCTTTTGGTTTTGTGGACTATTTTTTTGCTGTGCAAAAGCTTTTTATCTTGATGAAATCCCAATAGTTCATTTGTGCCCTGGCTTCCCTTGCCTTTGGCGATGTTTCTAGGAAGAAGTTGCTGTGGCTGAGGTCGAAGAGGTTGCTACCTGTGTTCTCCTTTAGGATTTTGATGGACTCCTGTCTCACATTTAGGTCTTTCAACCATTTGGAGTCTATTTTTGTGTGTGGTGTAAGGAAATGGTCCAGTTTCATTCTTCTGCATGTGGCTGTCCAATTTTCCCAACACCATTTGTGGAAGAGACTGTCTTTTTTCCATTGGACATTCTTTCCTGCTTTGTCAAAGATAAGTTGACCATAGAGTTGAGGGTCCATTTCTGGGCTCTCGATTCTGTTCCATTGATCTATGTGTCTGTTTTTGTGCCAGTACCATTGTGTGTTGATGATGACTGCTTTGTAATAGAGCTGGAAGTCCGGAATTGTGATGCGGCCAGCTTTGTTTATGTTTTTCAATATTCCTCTGGCTATTTGGGCTCTCTTCTGCTTCCATACAAATTTTAGGATTTTTTTGTTCCATTTCTTTGAAAAAGTGGATGGTATTTTGATGGGGATTGCATTGAATGTGTAGATTGCTCTAGGTAGCATTGACATCTTCACAATGTGAAGATGTTCTTCCAATCCATGAGCATGGAACGTTTTTCCATTTCTATGTGTCTTCTTCAATTTCTTTCATGAGTATTTTATAGTTTTCTGAGTACAGATCCTTTGCCTCTTTGGTTAAATTTATTCCTAGGTATCTTATGGTTTTGGGTGCAATTGTAAATGGGATCGACTCCTTGATTTGTCTCTCTTCTGTCTTGTTGGTGTATAGGAATGCCACTGATTTCTGTGCATTGATTTTATATCCTGCTACTTTACTGAATTCCTGTATGAGTTCTAGCAGTTTTGGGGTGGAGTCTTTTGGGTTTTCCACATAAA
>NW_027408683.1:0-1286 GCF_003265705.2 Callorhinus ursinus | reverse complement strand
TTCTCCCATTCTGTCGGTTGTCTTTTGGTTTTGTGGACTGTTTCTTTGGCTGTGCAAAAGCTTTTTATCTTGAAGAAATCCCAATAGTTCATTTTTGCCCTGGCTTCCCGTGCCTTTGGCAACGTTTCTAGGAAGAAGTTGCTGCGGCTGAGGTCGAAGAGGTTGCTACCTGTGTTCTCCTTTAGGATTTTGATGGACTCCTGTCTCATGGTTAGGTCTTTCAACCATTTGGAGTCTATTTTTGTGTGTGGTGTAAGGAAATCGTCCAGTTTCATTCTTCTGCATGTGGCTGTCCAATTTTCCCAACACCATTTGTGGAAGAGACTGTCTTTTTTCCATTGGACATTCTTTCCTGCTTTGTCAAAGATGAGTTGACCATAGAGTTGAGGGTCCATTTCTGGGCTCTCGATTCTGTTCCATTGATCTATGTGTCTGTTTTTGTGCCAGTACCATACTGTCTTGATGATGACAGCTTTGTAATAGAGCTGGCAGTCCGGAATTGTGATGCCGCCAGCTTTGCTTTTCTTTTTCAATATTCCTCTGGCTATTCTGGGTCTCTTCTGGTTCCATACAAATTTTAGGATTCTTTGTTCCATTTCTTTGAAAAAAGTGGATGGTATTTTGATGGGGATTGCATTGAATGTGTAGATTGCTCTAGGTAGCATTGACATCTTCACAATGTTGATTCTCCCAGTCCATGAGCATGGAACGTTTTTCCATTTCTTTGTGTCTTCTTCAATTTCTTTCATGAGTATTTTATAGTTTTCTGAGTACAGATCCTTTGCCTCTTTGGTTAAGTTTATTCCTAGTTATCTAATGGTTTTGGGTGCAATTGGAAATAGGATCGACTCCTTGATTTGTCTCTCTTCTGTCTTGTTGTTGGTGTATAGGAATGCCACTGATTTCTGTGCATTGATTTTATAGCCTGCTACTTTACTGAATTCCTGTATGAGTTCTAGCAGTTTTGGGGTGGAGTCTTTTGGGTTTTCCACATACAGTATCATATCATCTGCAAAGAGTGAGAGTTTGACTTCCTCTTTGCCGATTTGGATGCCTTTGATTTCTTTCTATTGTCTGATTGCTGTGGCTAGGACTTCTAAGACTATGTTGAATAGCAGTGGTGAGAGTGGACATCCCTGCCGCGTTCCTGACCTTAGAGGAAAAGCTCTCAGCCTTTCCCCATTGAGAATGATATTCGCTGTAGGTTTTTCATAGATGGCTTTTATGATATTGAGGTATGTACCCTCTAACCCTATACTCTGAAGAGTTTTGATCAAGAAAGGATG
>NW_027408682.1:0-1287 GCF_003265705.2 Callorhinus ursinus | reverse complement strand
AATCCTGCTATTTGTGACAACATGGGTGAACCTGGAGGACATTATGCTAAGTGAAATAAGCCAGAGAAAACAAATGCTGTATGAACTCACTTCATGTGCAATCTAAAAGAGTCAAGCACTAGAACCAGAGAGAACAGGAGCTGCCCAGGGCTAGGGGCTGGGTACATGGGGAGAGGTTGGTCAAAAGCTACAGATTTGCAGTTATAAGATGTATAGATTCTAGAAACCTAATGAACGACATAGCCATGATGGTTTATAGTACTGTATGGTCCACTTGAAACTTGCTAAGAGAGTAGATCTTAAGTGTCTTTGCCACACACCCACAATAACTGTGAGGTGATAGAGTTCTTAACCAGCTTGATTGTGTAGGTCATTTCACAATGTATACATGGACCAGATCATCACAGTGTACACCTTAACAAATAAATAAGATATGGTATGTATTTCAATGAAAGAGAATGACGTGGCAGCAGGGGGCCGGAGGGCCTCAAGGAGGCTGTCAGGGAGGGCGTAAAGGGGTCGAAGCTGGAAGAAGACCCTGACTGGCTTGTCGCTAACAGAAACGAGAAACTGATGGAATTCTTTGCCAAGCGAGTTTGTGGGCCATGTGCTCATGGTACCTCCCGCGTTTCTCCAGTTGCCTGTAATAAAAGGAGAGAGGGAAGCGATGAACTTCAAAAATAATTTATCAAATGGAGAGGAACCAGGACACGATGAGTGCCAAATTAAACTGGTTTCTCACTCCTAGCCTTTTCAGACAGCCCACAATTCTCAAATCACGATACAGCTTCCAGGAAAATCCCAAACTCAGGGGCCTGTTGACAAAAAACAAAAACAAAAACAAAAACAAAAACAAAAAACCCACAAAAAAAAAACAGTTTAAAGAAATGACCATAGATTTGTGACCATAGTGACCCATTGCACCGGACCATGGCCTCCCAGGCTGGAGAGGACGCGTGCCCAGGCCCTCCCTGTGGGACGGTGTGTCCCGGCTGCCCCCAGGGTGAGCTAACTCTGCAGTCTCAGCTCAGATTTGCAGGTTTGGCTTCTGTCAAATGGCAGGAAGTCCAGTAGGCTTCACAAAAGATGGACAGGCTATTGAAGAGCATTCTGTGGACAGAGACGCTGCCCGCTGGGACTAGCGGGAAAAGACACAGTGAAGAAAGAAAAGCAGCCTTTGATTCCCAAATGTCTCTGCTCAGGAAGCGAACGGAGAAGGCAGCTGCAGACATGAGCTATAGATTCACGGCACGGTAAGGACAGATTGGAGGGCTGAACCAGGAGCCC
>NW_027408681.1:553-1287 GCF_003265705.2 Callorhinus ursinus | reverse complement strand
ATGGCATTTTGTGCCATTCTATTCCTGAGAGCGCCGTCACATTGGCCATCCACCCTGGAGGGGAGGGGATTCCACAGGGATGTGTGACCAGGACGCAGGGTTGCCAGGAGCCACGGTGGGGACTGCCCAGCACATGGGCACAGCCGGGGATCATGGACCTGAGCCTAACCGTAATGGGAGCCCCTGGAAGTCTGTGCTGGGAGAGGACAAGGTCAGAATCAGTTCATGACTACCTTCCCACGGGGGCTGGGACAGAGGCACGAGGGCGGTGGGTTTGCCTGGTCCCCAGAGTAGATTCAAGCCCCTCTCAGCTGTGTTCCATGCCAAGCGAAGCCCCTGGCTCATTCTTGCAATGCCAGGTTTGCACTAGCCTCCTGTGATAGCAGGCACGGAACATGTGTAAAGGTCCCTAACACTACTATTAACCTGTACCCTAAAACTAACCCGTACCCTAACGCTAACACCTACCCAAACCCTAACTCCTAACCCTACCCCTCAACCGAATCCTAAACCTAAAGCGTACCCTAACCCTAACCCGGACCATAAAGGGTACCCTAAACCTAAACCCTAACCTGTACCGTAAACCGTGCCCTAACACGTACCCTATCTCTAACCCCTACCCTAACCCGTACCCTAAGACTATCCCGTACCCTAACCCTCTCCCGTACCCTAACCCGTGCCCTAACACGTACCCAACTCTAACCCGAACCCTGGGTGAACTAGAGAAAAGAGGA
>NW_027408681.1:0-453 GCF_003265705.2 Callorhinus ursinus | reverse complement strand
AACCCCTACCCTAACCCGTACCCTAAGACTATCCCGTACCCTAACCCTCTCCCGTACCCTAACCCGTGCCCTAACCCGTACCCAACTCTAACCCGAACCCTGGGTCAACTAGACAAAAGAGGAAATCCCCGGAAGTTTGTGGTTCATGAGAAATTTGACCGCCAGTCCTGACAGGAAGATGACACTGTGCCAAATGGAACTGCTGGTTTCTCAGAACCCTGACATCTTGTGAAATGCTGCATCACTGACTCACAGGCTGATGTTCAAAAACTTGAACTCCTAGTTGCAGAGCAGATAAGTGCTGTCAGCTGGGGATTAGTAGGTCATCTGACCTTTGGAGTACACACCTGCTTCCATTTCTGGGAGAAGGGGAAAGACACACTTGTTTCTAAGTAGTCATTATCTTCATTCTGAAGTAGACCAATGACTTTGACCTTTTTGGAGAAGCGAAAT
>NW_027408680.1:0-1140 GCF_003265705.2 Callorhinus ursinus | reverse complement strand
CAGAGTCTAAGGTGGAGGCTGGACCCTAGAAGAATGCCATGACAATACCCTGGGGTCTTTGGGGTCAGCCAAAGTTGGGTCACCTCAGTATCTGTGGGAAGAAAGGAGTTTCTAAAAATTGGGACTTGATGTGCATGAGGCAGTGAGGTCAGTCTCTAGGTGAGGGAAGGACCTGAGCGTCTGTACTACTGGAAGCATAAGAGTCTGGGGTCAGCCCTGGGGTCTCTAGGCTGATGAAGCTGGGAGCAAGGATAGTCTGAGTTGGGGATGTGGGTCACTCCCGTGAGACCCCGGGGACTACTAAGGCCCAAGCTTGGCCTCCTTCCTAGCCCTGGACAGAGGGAGACTGGATGGGACTTGCTATTTAGAAGACACACTTTCCAGCCCCCGGAGGAGTCCCTGACACTTACTCACACGTGGCGTTATCTTTGGCAACCACAGACACTGCCAAGGCCAGCAGAATGGCAGTTGGCAGCATCTCTATCATACTCCTGCCCCAGCCTGGCCTGGAAGCCCAGTGACCTCACAAAGCTCTGTGGCCTCCTGACCAATCAGCATGGCTACATCTCCCCCTCGCCCCGCAATAGTCAGGCCAGGCAGGAGCCCTTTAGCTTAACCGGTTCAGGCTGAAACAAGATCCCAGCTTTCTGTACAGACTCTTCTGCACCCCTCGGGTGATGGGGGCTCATGTGCAGCCCCCTCCCTCTGTCCCAACGCCAGGATCTTCATTCCCAGTTACCCTTTGAAGGCTCCGTATCATCTGAGGATCCAGTTTTGTGCAGTGTCAGGGTCTGCCCCTCATGCAAGCTGCAACCACAGTTCCTGTTCCAAGTCATGGGTTGAGGGACAGCTCTGTCCCTCTGTGTCAAGATGATGCAGCATGTCAAAGGTCACAGGGTGTTGGGCTCACCAGATTAATCGATCCTTAACCCTGTGTAGGGCAAATTGTCTTTCCCTCTTCCAAGTACAGACTATCAACACACTTTCAAAGAGCCACTTTGAATTTCTCTAATTTAGGACTACAAAGCCCACCTTTCTATTCATTGCTGCATATCACAGGGGTCTGGTGTTTCCTCCCTGAGTGTCTCCAGGTCTCCTCTGGGACCTACATGCAGGAAAATGTGTCTCCTATACCTGAGG
>NW_027408679.1:0-1287 GCF_003265705.2 Callorhinus ursinus | reverse complement strand
TTCAGAAGTACAGATCTGTGATTCAACAGTCTTGCACAATTCACAGCGCTCACCGTAGCACATACCCTCCCCAATGTCTATCACCCAGCCATCCCATCCCTCCCACCCCCAACCACTCCAGTAACACTCAGTTTGTTTCCTGAGATTAAGAATTCCTCATATCAGTGAGGTCATGTGATACATGTCTTTCTCTGATTGACTTATTTCACTCAGCATAACACCCTCCAGTTCCATCCACGTCGTTGCAAATGGCAAGATCTCATTCCTTTTGATGGCTGCATAATATTCCATTGTGTATATATACCACATCTTCTTTATCCATTCATCTGTCGATGGGCATCTTGGCTCTTTCCACAGTTTGGCTATTGTGGACATTGCTGCTATAAACATTGGGGTACACGTACCCCTTCGGGTCCCTACATTTGTATCTTTGTGGTAAATACCCAGTAGTGCAATTGCTGGATCGAACGGTAGCTCTAATTTCAACTGTTTGAGGAACCTCCATACTGTTTTCCAGAGGGGTTGCACCAGCTTGCATTCCCACCAACAGTGTAGGAGGGTTCCCCTTTCTCCACATCCCCGCCAACATCTGTCGTTCCCTGACTTGTTAATTTTAGCCATTCTGACGGGTGTGAGGTGGTATCTCATTGAGGTTTTGATTTGGATTTCCCTGATGCCGAGTGATGGTGAGCACTTTTTCATGCGTCTGTTGGCCATTTGGATGTCTTCTTTTCAGAAATGTCTGTTCATGTCTTCTGCCCATTTCTTAATTAGATCACTTGTTCTTTGGGTGTTGAGTTTGATAAGTTCTTTATAGATTTTGGATACTAGCCCTTTATCTGATACATCATTTGCAAATATCTTCTTCTCCCATTCACAATAGCCAAACAATGGAAAGAGCCTAGATGTAAATCAGTGGGTGAATGGATAAAGAAATTGTGGTATATATGTATAATGGAATATTATTATATTATATTCTGTATTATATAATAGTGGGATAATATTCAGCCATAAAAAAGAATGAAATCTTGCCATTTGCAAAAACATGGATGGACCTTGGGGATATTATGCCAAGTGAAATGAGTAACACATTGCTGCTATAAATATTGGGGTGCACATGCCCCTTTGGATCACTACATTTTTGTCTTTGGGGTAAATACCTAGTAGTGCAATTGCTGGGTCATAGGGTAGCTCTATTTTCAACTTTTTGAGGAACCTCCATACTGTTTTCCAGAGTGGCTGCACCAGCTTGCATTCCCACCAACAGTGTAGGAGGGTTCCCCTTTC
>NW_027408678.1:0-1287 GCF_003265705.2 Callorhinus ursinus | reverse complement strand
GAAAGGGGAACCCTCCTACACTGTTGGTGGGAATGCAAGCTGGTGCAGCCACTCTGGAAAACAGTATGGAGGTTCCTCAAAAAGTTGAAAATAGAGCTACCCTATGACCCAGCAATTGCACTACTAGGTATTTACCCCAAAGACAAAAATGTAGTGATCCAAAGGGGCATGTGCACCCCAATATTTATAGCAGCAATGTGTTACTCATTTCACTTGGCATAATATCCCCAAGGTCCATCCATGTTTTTGCAAATGGCAAGATTTCATTCTTTTTTATGGCTGAATATTATCCCACTATTATATAATACAGAATATAATATAATAATATTCCATTATACATATATACCACAATTTCTTTATCCATTCACCCACTGATTTACATCTAGGCTCTTTCCATTGTTTGGCTATTGTGAATGGGAGAAGAAGATATTTGCAAATGATGTATCAGATAAAGGGCTAGTATCCAAAATCTATAAAGAACTTATCAAACTCAACACCCAAAGAACAAGTGATCTAATTAAGAAATGGGCAGAAGACATGAACAGACATTTCTGAAAAGAAGACATCCAAATGGCCAACAGACGCATGAAAAAGTGCTCACCATCACTCGGCATCAGGGAAATCCAAATCAAAACCTCAATGAGATACCACCTCACACCCGTCAGAATGGCTAAAATTAACAAGTCAGGGAACGACAGATGTTGGCGGGGATGTGGAGAAAGGGGAACCCTCCTACACTGTTGGTGGGAATGCAAGCTGGTGCAACCCCTCTGGAAAACAGTATGGAGGTTCCTCAAACAGTTGAAATTAGAGCTACCGTTCGATCCAGCAATTGCACTACTGGGTATTTACCACAAAGATACAAATGTAGGGACCCGAAGGGGTACGTGTACCCCAATGTTTATAGCAGCAATGTCCACAATAGCCAAACTGTGGAAAGAGCCAAGATGCCCATCGACAGATGAATGGATAAAGAAGATGTGGTATATATACACAATGGAATATTATGCAGCCATCAAAAGGAATGAGATCTTGCCATTTGCAACGACGTGGATGGAACTGGAGGGTGTTATGCTGAGTGAAATAAGTCAATCAGAGAAAGACATGTATCACATGACCTCACTGATATGAGGAATTCTTAATCTCAGGAAACAAACTGAGTGTTACTGGAGTGGTTGGGGGTGGGAGGGATGGGATGGCTGGGTGATAGACATTGGGGAGGGTATGTGCTACGGTGAGCGCTGTGAATTGTGCAAGACTGTTGAATCACAGATCTGTACTTCTGAA
>NW_027408677.1:0-1287 GCF_003265705.2 Callorhinus ursinus | reverse complement strand
GCACGGCAGGGCTGACGTGTAAGCACTGGAACCTGCTCTGGGTTGCTTGTCTTGAGGGCGTGGGTCAGGTTGCGTCAGGCTCAGGGTGGGCCGGCAGAGGGCACGAAATTTGTGCGGTGGTTGGGATGGGCATTCAGAGTTGTCCTGTTCTGAACCCTCACGGCAGTTACATGTCGTGTACTTGAATTGTTTTTGACAGGCTGAGTCCACTGGTTTGCTCATTTAATGCCATCCCTGGGGCTTTGGAGGCAGGCTTCTGCATCCAGAAACTTAGAAGCCAACCCAGGGATAGAGCTAGGGCCTATGGTCATTGGAGCACTGATATGGCCACGTTGGGGAAACTTTGTGGGGGCGGGGGATCTGAGTGGGGGGCGTGGGTCAGGGTGACTGTCAGTCTTGGGGTTTGTGGGCCGGGGGCCGTTGAATGTGGCATTTCACGGCGATGTGCATGCAGATTTCTCCTCGGAAATCTTTTCTCCGATTTCCCAATGGTGTGCTTTCCTCCTCGGAGACAGGCCAAGGCTCCGGTATTGCTCATGTGTCCCAAATCCCTGTGCCTTTAGAGCCAGGCCCCTGGGGCCAGAGCCCTCAGGACACAGAGAGGGAGAGCGTGAGGTCCTAGGGGTACGGCATGTCCCAAGTTCCAGCAATATGGCCTGCTTCCCTGGGAGTTTGTCTGGGGGCGTGGGTCAGGTTGAGTGTCAGGCTCAGGGTTTGCCGCCAGAGGGCGCAAAATTTGTGGATTCCTGGGATGGGCATTTAGAGTTCTCCTGCTCTGAATGCTTTCCCGAGCACCAAAGGGCGCATTTTCTTTCTCGGTGGCAGCCTGAGTCACTCAATACCGCTTGGGTGTCCGGAATTTGTGGGGCTTTGGAGTCAAGCTCTGGGGAGTGACCCCTCACTAGGCAACCGAGGGTGCGGGGTAACACATAGGGGCACGGGGACCTGACCTCCCAGCACTGCGTCGAGTTTCCAGGGGGTGAGGGTTGAAAGCGTGGGTCCGCGTGAGTGTCTTGCTCTTCTTTTCGGCCGCGGGACCGCTGCAAGTGTGGGTGCGCTGGGACGGGCATGCAGCGATCTCCTGCTGTGAATCCTTTCCCTAGTTCCAAACGGTGGGCTTTCTCAGTGGGTGGCAAGCTCAGTCCTCTGGTATTGCTCAGGTGTCCCTTGCCTTTGGGGCTCCGCGGCGACACCTCCGGGAACCAAGTACTCAGGAGCCAATCTAGGCTTGGGGTTGGGGCCAGGGGCACTGCATGCAGGGTTCTCCTCCCCAGTGCTTTCGGAAGT
>NW_027408676.1:396-1287 GCF_003265705.2 Callorhinus ursinus | reverse complement strand
AACAGTAGAACAGATCAACGAAACTAGGAGCTGGTTCTTTGAAAGAAATAACAAGATTGATAAACCCCTGGCAAGACTGATCAAAAAGAAAAGAGAAATGACCCAAATCAACAAAATCATGAATGAAAGAGGAGAGATCACAACCAACACCAAAGAAATACAAACAATGATAAGAACATATTATGAGCAACTCTATGCCAGCAAATTAGATAACCTGGATGAAATGGGTGCATTCCTAGAGATGTATCAACTACCAAAACTGAACCAGGAAGAAATAGAAAACCTGAACAGACCTATAACCACTAAGGAAATTGAAGCAGTCATCAAAAATCTCCCAAGAAACAAAAACCCAGGGCCAGATGGCTTCCCAGGGGAATTCTATCAGACATTTCAAGAAGAATTAATACCTATTCTCCTGAAACTGTTCCAAAAAATAGAAATGGAAGGAAAACTTCCAAATTCATTTTATGAGGCCACCATTACCGTGATCCCAAAACCAGACAAAGATCCCATCAAAAAGGAGAATTACAGACAAAAAAAAAAAAAAAAAAAAAAAAAAAAAAAAAAAAAAAAAAAAAAAGGATTATTCACCACGACCAAGTGGGATGTATCCCTGGGCTGCAAGGCTGGTTCAATATCCGCAAATCAATCAACGTGATACAATACATTAACAAAAGAAAGAACAAGAATCATATGATCCTCTCAATAGATGCAGAAAAAGCATTTCACAAAGTACAGCATCCTTTCTTGATCAAAACTCTTCAGAGTATAGGGATAAAGGGTACATACCTCAATATCATAAAAACCATCTACGAAAAACCTACAGCGAATATCATTCTCAATAGGGAAAGGCTGAGAGCTTTTCCCCTAAGGTCAGGAACGCGGCAGGGA
>NW_027408676.1:0-296 GCF_003265705.2 Callorhinus ursinus | reverse complement strand
CCACAGCAATCAGACAACAAAAAGAAATCAAAGGCATCCAAATCGGCAAAGAGGAAGTCAAACTCTCAGTCTTTGCAGATGATAGGATACTTTATGTGGAAAACCCAAAGGACTCCACCCCAAAAATGCTAGAACTCATACAGGAATTCAGTCAAGTAGCAGGCTATAAAATCAATGCACAGAAATGAGTGGCATTCCTATACACCAACAACAAGACAGAAGAGAGACAAATCAAGGAGTCGATCCCATTCACAATTGCACCCAAAACCCTAAGATACCTAGGAATAAATTTAACC
>NW_027408675.1:0-1287 GCF_003265705.2 Callorhinus ursinus | reverse complement strand
TTTGTTCCATTTCTTTGAAAAAAGTGGATGGTATTTTGATGGGGATTGCATTGAATGTGTAGATTGCTCTAGGTAGCATTGACATTTTCACAATGTTGATTCTCTCAATCCATGAGCATGGAAACTTTTTTCCATTTCTTTGTGTCTTCTTCAATTTCTTTCCTGAGTATTTTATAGTTTTCTGAGTACAGATCCTTTGCCTCTTTGGTTAGATTTATTCCTAGGTATCTAATGGTTTTGGGTGCAATTGTAAATGGGATAGACTCCTTGATTTGTCTCTCTTCTGTCTTGTTGTTGGTGTATAGGAATGCCACTGATTTCTGTGCATTGATTTTATAGCCTGCTACTTGACTGAATTCCTGTATGAGTTCTAGCAGTTTTGGGGTGGAGACTTTTGGGTTTTCCACATACAGTTTCATATCATCTGCAAAGAGTGAGAGTTTGACTTCCTCTTTGCCAACTTGGATGCCTTTGATTTCTTTTTGTTGTCTGATTGCTGTGGCTAGGACTTCTAATAATATGTTGAATAGCAGTGGTGAGAGTGGACATCCCTGCCGCGTTCCTGACCTTAGGGGAAAAGCTCTCAGCCTTTCCCCATTGAGAATGATATTCGCTGTAGGTTTTTCATAGATGGCTTTTATGATATTGAGGTATGTACCCTCTATCCCTATACTCTGAAGAGTTTTGATCAAGAAAGGATGCTGTACTTTGTCAAATGCTTTTTCTGCATCTATCGAGAGGATCATATGATTCTTGTTCTTTCTTTTCTTAATGTATTGTATCACGTTGATTGATTTGCGGATGTTGAACCAACCTTGCAGCCCAGGAATAAATCCCACTTGGTCGTGGTGAATAATCCTTTTAATGTACTGTTGGATCCTATTGGCTAGTATTTTGGTGAGAATTTTTACATCCATGTTCATTAAGGATATTGGTCTGTAATTCTCTTTTTTGATGGGGTCTTTGTCTGGTTTTGGGATCAAGGTAATGCTGGCCTCATAAAATGAGTTTGGAAGTTTCCCTTCCATTTCTATTTTTTGGAACACTTTCAGGAGAATAGGTATTCATTCTTCTTGAAATGTCTGATAGAATTCCCCTGGGAAGCCGTCTGGCCCTGGGCTTTTGTTTCTTGGGAAATTTTTGATGACTGTTTCAATTTCCTTAGTGTTTATAGGTCTGTTCAGGTTTTCTATTTCTTCCTGGTTCAATTTTGGTAGTTGATATATCTCTAGGAATGCACCCATTTCTTCCAGGTTATCTAATTTGCTGGCATAGAGTTGCTCATCA
>NW_027408674.1:0-1288 GCF_003265705.2 Callorhinus ursinus | reverse complement strand
TGTCCAGTTTGAGGACGTTGCTTTTCCTTGCTGAAAATGAGCCTTAGCCCCTCCACGGTGGTGCCAGAGGCCTGGCCCGAGGCGGAGGCGAGGCGGGAACCGGAGCTGAACTGGGCTTGGGGGCAGAGCATGCAGTCCCTTGAGCCTCCCATTCCCAGTCGGTGTCAGTGCGGGGACGTTCAAGTCGGCCAGCTCCCCGGTCAGAAAATCAGTTGTCGGAGAGACCCCGCTGCCACACCGACTGCCTAGAGGCGCCCCTCTCCCGCGCCTTCGGAAGGCTGGGGTGGGAAGTGGGCTCGCACCCCTGGATCTTCCTGCTGGCACCCATGCTGCTGACGGCCGCTCTGGGCACTGGCTCGATTTACGGCCCAAGGATTTATTTATTTTTTTTTTTTAGATTTTTTTTTTTTAATTTATGTGAGAGAGAGAGAGCACATGAGGGGGGGAGGGTCAGAGGGAGAAGCAGACTCCCTGCTGAGCAGGGAGCCTGATGTGAGACTCGATCCCGGGACTCCAGGATCATGACCTGAGCCGAAGGCAGTCGCTTAACCAACTGAGCCACCCAGGCGCCCCTGGCCCAAGGATTTAGAAGAAAACCTCGAGGAGAAGTACACCCCCATAGGGAGCCCGGCCAAGGCTGAGCGGCGCTTTGTGCAGGGACATGGTACCGGCAACGACTCTTACCGATTCTCCATCTCCAGGAAGAGCACCGAAGTCAATTTCGCTTGTATTCTGGCAGTCTCCAACACGGCCTCACTGCTGGAACAAGAAATCCTAGAGGAAATTGATAAATTGGATGACGTGGTACAGGATCTGTATGTGACAGAGGAAAACGGAACCCAGATCCGCTACAGTCAGGTGTGCGTTAAGAACCAGGGCCTCTGCGTGCCCTCCAACCCACTCCTGGCTGCCTGGCAGATGAACAAGAACCTCGACCTGAGACACATCACCTTCCCAATCTTCAACCAAACAGGTCAGCCCATCTCCCTGGCCGGCACCATTGGAGGAACCCTTTTAGGCAAGAGGACGGGAAGGAACCAGTTACTCGTGAAGGCCAAAGCCATGCGGCTTCTGTACTACCTGAAGACTGAGGATGGAGAGATCAACGAGCTTAGCAAGATGTGGTTAATCCACTTCCTGAACCAATTGAGCAACATCGAAACGAGTCTGGCCCTGAAGAAGATCCAGGTACCTGGTGGCTGGGCTTGATAGGGAGGCCAGGAGAAGGTGGGAGGAATAAGGACACTTCTTCCAAGGATCATAGCAGTAGCACTCCCTGATTATTTGA
>NW_027408673.1:0-1288 GCF_003265705.2 Callorhinus ursinus | reverse complement strand
CTATTGGGAAAGTTGAGGTAAAACTTTCTTTTACTCAATCTTTTTTTTAAAATATTTTATTTATTTATTTGACAGAGAGAGACACAGCGAGAGCAGGAACACAAGAAGGGGGAGTGGGAGAGGGAGAAGCAGGCTTCCCGCCAAGCAGGGAGCCCAATGCAGGGTTCGATCCCAGGACCCTGGGACCATGACCTGAGCCGAAGGCAAGCGCTTAACCAACTGAGCCACCCAGGCGCCCCTCAATCTGTCTTATTTAGTTCGAAAATAAATTGTGTTTGATTCCTTGGAGAAAAAAAAATTCTCTGCTTCAAAAAATATCTTCAAGAAAGTAAAATGGGGGCACCTGGGTGGCACAGTTGGTTAAGCGTCTAATTCTTGATTTTGGCTCTTGTTCATGATCTCACGATTGTGGGACTGAGCCCCATGCTCAGTGGGGAGTTTGCTTGAGATTCTCTCTCCCTCCCCATTCCATATCTAAAATAAATAAATAAATCTTAAAAAAAAGAAAAGAAAATGACAATCAACAGAAAGGGAGCAAATATTTTCAAATCACGTATCTGATAAAGGGACTTCTATCCAGAACTCTGTAAGAACTCTTATCAACTTCTATAAAGAACTCTTATAAACTCCATAATGAAAACACAACCACATAAAAAATGCTCAAAGAATCTGAAAACAAAATACACATATGGAAAAAAAGCATATGAAAAGATGCTCATTATCACTAGGAAAATGAAAGTCAACCACCCAGTGAGACACCACCTCACACCCACTAGGAGAGTTATAATGAAAAAGATAGATAACAAGTGTTGTGAGATTGTGGAGAAACTGGAGCCCCTCATACATTACTGGTGGGGATGTAAAATGGTGCAGCCACTTTGGAAAACAATTGGTCAGTTTCTCAAAATGTTAAAGAGACCCAGTAATTTCCCTTCCAAGGGAATGGAAAACAAACATCCAAAGCAGCACTATTCATAATAGCAACAAAGCAGAAACAACAAAATGCCCGTCAAAACTGGTCGAGGGATAAACAAAATGTGATAGATCATACAACAGAATATTAGCCAGAAATATGAAGCAACAGGGCGCCTGGCTGGCTCAGTCAGTAGAGCATGGGACTCTTGCTCTGAGGGTTGTGAGTTTAAGCCCCATGTTGGGCATGGAGCCTACTTAAAAAAAAAAACAAAAAACAAATAAGAAGTAACAAAGTACTGATCTATCCTACAACCAGGATGAACCTGAAAAACATGATGCATATGTGAACTCTCTAGAAGAGACAAATCTACAC
>NW_027408672.1:0-1288 GCF_003265705.2 Callorhinus ursinus | reverse complement strand
ACCCTAACCCTCACCCTAACCCTAAACCTCACACTAACCCAGGGCTAGTCAGCAGAGAATCTGGAAGGCCAGCCCTCCAGAGCCCCTGCTAGCCCAGCCAGAGAGTCCCTGAGCCCAGAGCGAACCCTCCCCTGCCTGCCCAGCCATGCACCTTCCCCTGAGCTTCATGATTGCCTGTTCTTGACCCTGAAGTTGAGCTGGCCTACTAGAAGGGGAGTCCAGCTGGTGGGACAGGCTGTAGATACAGGACAGAGTGACACCATGTGAGCTAGCAGGAGCCATATTCTAGTCTCCCTCATGCAGCCTGCTCGGGAGCAGGAGTCTGCGTGCCCTAGGGGACAGCACACAGCAGGGTCTGTGCTGACCAGGCAGCCATGGACCCTAGGGAGAATCCACTCTGCTCTCTCCCCGCTCCTGCCTGGCCTCACCTCTCCTCACTGTGGGGCTGCAGGACCAGGAACCCGGCCCCATTGTGCTGGCTCAGCCCCAGCTTGTAAAGATTTTGCAGCCTCCGGAGCAGCTGGATTTTCTGGGGCCAGAGGGAGGACTGGCTGTGGACAAGGACTGCGCTGGGGAGGATGCAGGGCCTTGTAGAGGGTGAAGGATGGGGCAGGGGCCAAGTCCTGGGACCACTGCTCATGTCTACAAAGATTGAAATCCCTGAATGCCCATGGGGTCCCTCATTATATTAATGGCCCCCTGCACATGGGAATCCTGCTGGTGGGCCCCTCCACCCCAGCCTCCTTCCCGCCCCTCTGACTCCAGCCAGGGCTGCAGCCAGGGACAGGCTGGACATCCGTCCCAGTTCCTGCCAGGAAGACAAGGCAGAAGGAGGAGAGGAGAAGGGGAAGGGGGGCAGTGATCTTCTCCCTGTCCTGAGTCGGCCTCCACTGATGTCTCCAGGTCCTCTGGCCCAGCCCAGCACTTACCTGGACCCTGAGAGGGAGTTTGCATTCCAGTAGACTGGAATGCATTCCAGCTGGGTGGGGGATATTGAATTACCTGTGCGTCCCCAGATATCCTACCCATCTGGCCTGGCACGCTAAGGCCTGCCGCACAGGGTGACCATGGTTGTGGGGCCCAGTGGACTTTGGGGCCTCAGAGCAGTTGGTAGTGGTGAGGGAACATGGGGGACCCGTCAGGTGCAGAGCCATGGGTCTCGTGTATATCCGGGTCACTGTATAGGTGCTCTGTGCAGGTCCCCTTTGCACACCTGGCCATGATAACCCTGGCTGGCCCTCTCGGTAGGGAGGCCTGTGTGCCTGGTGCACCTGTACCCAACCTACCC
>NW_027408671.1:0-1288 GCF_003265705.2 Callorhinus ursinus | reverse complement strand
GGCAACGGTACTAGCCCCAGAAACGGGAGCTGAGTCGAGAGGCGTCTCCGGCTCCGGCCTTTCTCTCCCTCGGCTTTACGAAGGGAGGCCGTTCCCCGGGCTCGCAGCCACAGTGCACGGTACACGGCATCCTTTTACCCAGTGATCGGCGGGAGCTAAAGCACGGTGTCCCCACAGCATTGTTCCTTCCAGGGAGCCCCCTGCAGCTCGGGCCTCCACGCACCCAGGCGGGTCTAACGCTGCTTTCATTGAAACTAGAGCTGATTGGAGAGTTGTCCCTGAAAGAAGGCGTTTCTCTCGCCCAGCGATTGAAGGGATCTTTTCCCAGTCTCTCAAGGACACGCACCGCAAGGGCTTTCACCGCCCGGGAAAGCAATGCTCTCGCCAAAACCTGGTCCCTCTCCACTGCTCTTTCTTGAGTTCGTACGCCAGCAGTTAGGCTTCCTGGGCAATGTGGGGCCACATGCCTGGCTTCGGGAAATCAGAGGGTAGCCGTCTTCTGCCTTCTTCTGCCCCGTCCTGCGTCTCACTCAGAATGTGGTTTCAGAGGCCCTTGCAGGACTCGCACGCTCACTCCCTGCCAGAGGCCTCCAGTCTGAAGAAGGCGACGGGAGAGGAAGGACGGGTTCTCTACAGCGTTGTCTTCTCGAGTGAGGTGCCTGCCTTTACGCCTGCCAGGCCAAGCACACACGGGGCCACACGCCCGGACTCATGAAACAAACAAGAGGTGAGTGAGAGCTGCCTTCCGCACACTCCTGTTTCTCACTCGGTTTCACGGATGGGATCGATTCCCCTGTCTCTCCTACACGAACAGTGTCGTATTCCCCCAGCTGCAAGAGCAGCAATACTACTTGCCGTGCGGTAACTCCACAGCTTGAATTCTTTGCGGTAGTTGACGGGTACCTAGGCATCCAGGGACACAGGGTACAGCTGGGCTCATCTCCTCACCCAAGAAGGGAGTCGGGAGCAGCCTTGTTTGCCTGCCCCTTTCTCAGTCCGCGTAACGTCTAGGCCCCATTTCTCCTGCTTCCACAAAGAAACCCACACCAAATGAGGTTTGCGCTCGGGAAGGGCTTTCTTGGCCGAGGCGCTGGGTCGTCAAGCCGAACCGTATTCTTCCTCTGCGCTTGGTGAATGGCACTTAGGATCTAACGCACCCAGCGGGCGGACGGCTCTGCTCCGCGAAAGAGGAGTTGAGTCGAGAGTTGCCTTGGACGCAGCGGGTCTTTCTCCCTTGGAATTCGGCTGCGACGCACTCCCCAGGTTGGCACACAAGCACAGTGGAATA
>NW_027408670.1:0-1288 GCF_003265705.2 Callorhinus ursinus | reverse complement strand
TCTAGTGCCAAAAGAAAACTTGCAGCTGGCCCTCAGGTGACTGGGACCCCTCTTCCCACTGCTCCAACTCAAGTCCTCTTCTGTTCTAATTATTCATGCTTTTTTGATATGCAATTCAGCCTAACTAGCTTCTATAGAGTCCTATGGGATAACCCCAGCACTACCAGAAGCCAAAGTGATGTCAGCCCTCAGATTTCTCAGTCTGAAACAGAACATATAAATAGGTCATTGAAATGCAATATTAGATTGTGAATGATTTTTTTTATTTTATTATGTTATGTTAGTCACCATACAGTACATCATTAGTTTTTGATGTAGTGTTCCATGATTCATTGTTTGCCTATTAACACCCAGTGCTCCATGCAATATGTGCCCTCCTTAATACCCATCACTGGGCTAACCCATGGGTTGTGAATGATTTTTAAAAGCAGGCAGTATATGCAAGTATATGCAAAAACAACAACAACAGGCATAGAGGTCCAGGAATGATTACGTCTATCTGTGGAGCTCAGGAAGTCTTCTGAAAAGAAATAGCACCTGAGCAGTGTTTTTGTTTAAGTAAAAAAAAAAAAAAAAAATTTAAAGATTTTATTTATTTATTTGACAGAGAGAGAGAGACAGCGAGAGAGGGAACACAAGCAGGGGGAGTGGGAGAGGGAGAAGCAGGCTTCCCACTGAGCAGGGAGCCCGATGCAGGGCTCTATCCCAGAACCTGGGATCATGACCTGAGCCCAAGGCAGACGCTTAATGACTGAGCCACCCAGGCATCCCTGTTTAAGTAAAAATTTTATCGACATTAAACCTAGATATAGGCATTGTTTTGAAATAAATTTGACTGGAAAAGAAGGGGATAATGGCACAGCATCCAGAGAGACAAGAGTATTCAAAAACAGGGGCACCTGGGTGGCTCAGTCATTGGGCATCTACCTTCAGCTCAGGTCATGATCCCAGGGTCCTGGGATTGAGCCCCGCATCGGGCTCCGTGCTCAGCAGGGAGCCTGCTTCTCCTTCGCCCACTCCCCCTGCTTGTGTTCCTTCTCACTTTGTCTCTCTCTGTCAAATAAATAAATAAAATCTTTTAAAAAAAAAAAAAGAGCATTCAAAAACAGTGTGGCATATAACAGGTTGCTGTGAGTAATTTAGAATTCCTGGAGCATAAAGTGTGGGAGAGCATAGCAAGAGATGAACCCAAGGAAACAGCCAGGGCTTCAGATGGTGTGCTAGGGTGCTGCTACTTACATGTTGTGAGCAAAATATAAAACCATTAAGCATTACTTATCCCCTTAAG
>NW_027408669.1:461-1288 GCF_003265705.2 Callorhinus ursinus | reverse complement strand
ACTAGGAGGTCAGAAACCCTGATGCGAGGCTGTGTTACAAAGCAGGGCGTCTCCACCTCGGCCCAACTAACCTTGTGGCCTGGACGATTCTCTGTAATGGAAGCTGTGCCTTATAGGATGGTTAGCAGCATCCCTGGCCCCTACCCAGCACACGTCCAGTGGGGAGGACGGACAATCCCCTGGCTGAGAACCACTGTTTAAAACACAACACCGTGAAGGTTGCCAGCCCCAGAGAGCGAGTCTGGTCAGTGGGGAGAACCGTGAGCGTCCTTAAGGGCTCTCAGGCACCGGGGAAGAAATGGATTGGGCAGAGAGCAGACCCCACAGGTGGGTTTGAGGTGTCGATGACACACCTGTCAAACATCTCTAGCAGGCCACGGAGGTCTGGGGGAGGTTTGGGGCTGCAGTGTGACGGTCTCTAAAACAAAAAGATGTCAAGGGAGTGAGTAGTAACCCTACAGATCGGGATGCATATAAAGGCTGCCGGCTGCAAGGAGAGAAGGACGTTCCTGGAAGAGGCTGTCGGAGACGGAGACAAGGAAATGTGGGGAGGAGACGGACGTCCAACCACAGACAGAGAGCAGTGCAGGCCGTGCCGTCAGCAGAAGGCCGGGGACTATGTGAGCGGGGGCTGCATTTTGAGGAGAAGCCAGGAGGAAGGCAGATTTGACTGGTCTCAACAGATATTTACTTGAGTCACACATGCTTATAAACACCTGTGGCCGTGTGGCCCTAGATGAAGCTCTCTGGATGACAAGTGTAAGTCTTGAACTCACTTGTGGCAGCTGAGGGCTGATGGCAAGCAGGAGCTCAGCAAATTATCTTGA
>NW_027408669.1:0-451 GCF_003265705.2 Callorhinus ursinus | reverse complement strand
CTGGAAAAGATTATTGAGAGCAGAATATTGAATTATCTGCTGATGGGAGCTAGCGCATGAATAATGCATTCTCCACCCCTCAGGTATCCGTCCCTCCCGGGCCTGAGGCCAGGCCTCTGGGCTGAGTAAGGGCAGGAGGACTGCAGGCCCACAGGCTGACATCCTGGCCCTCCCCAGTCTTCAAACGGTGCGGAGCTTTCCATGGAACTTGCCATGCAGGAGCAGTTGCATGTCAACCTTTGTGCTTTTCTGCAGAACATACTTAATTTCTGCATGGCTGTGGACAGTAATCAGTAATGAAGTCATTAAATGCAAGAGGGGTGGAGAGAGAACTGTCTTCCAACCTTCTCCATTAAATTCAGGTCCTTTGGCACATCTCTAATTAAGATTGGGAGGCTTGAGTTCCAATTGACAAAGCACTCCATCCCCATGATACACAGTCAAGAGCGCT
>NW_027408668.1:0-1288 GCF_003265705.2 Callorhinus ursinus | reverse complement strand
CATTCACTCAGGCCTGTGGAAAGTTTCAGTGTTAGAGTTCTGGAAGCCGGGAGAGTTCAGGGAGGAGTAACAAACAGTGGATTCACCTGAATTTTATCTGGTCTCTTGGGAACGGAGAATCTACAGGGAAGAATTTCATTCAGTCCAGATAAGTTCCCATGGGGTGATGTACTCAGGGGTTGGAGTAATAATGGGAAATGTGTCGAATGAGAAGGTATAGGGAACAGATACAGCAAACATAAGGAGCTATAAATATCTCCTCTGCTGTAGGCTCTGAGCACGTTCAACCGTTTCAAGCTGGAGGAGACATGGTTTTTGCTTTTGGGTTCCTAAGTCTGACTGTGGGACCCATGCTTCACTACTTCTTGCTATCCTGTCTGGGAACAGAGCTTCAGTCTCCACCATGAAACATCCAGGAAGGAGTTCGGACCCCCACATGGAGACCTTCCTCTCAGAGACCGCATCCTGGTGAGTCTCAGAGCTCAGCAGGTATTTCAGGAAAGGTTCAGAGGGAATGAAAGCTGAGAGCTCTTACCTGAGGTCACCTGGAAGCCTAACCAGCTGAGCCCAGGGCCAAGAGACCATTGTGTTTGTTGGTGGGTGAGCTCATTCATTTCTAGTCAATGTATTTATATGTAAAAAAAACAAATGTCTGTGGAACTTACACGAAAATGATTTGCTATGCACCCTGAATACGTAGGATGCACTCTAATATTTCCTATTGTGCCTTATTTATTCTATTCTATTTTATTCTTACAAACCACAACCTGACCCACAAATGGTCCCAAGCTCAGAATATGGGAAATATTCCTCTCCCACATCCTCCATTCCTGTTGCTAGTAACTCCCTACTTCTGTTCTCTCTCTCATCACTGGCAACTTCTGTGAGCACAGATTCTCTCATTCCTTTATGTAATATGTATTTATTCCTACTGTTCCTATCCAAACTGTGTCTGGGGGTAAAGGGCAGGGGTATTTATAACATGCCCCATGCGCTCACATTCTAGCGGGAAAACGGACATAGAATTAAATAAAAATTACACCCTGATAACCCCTACATCTAAATTATTGCAAGAGAAAGTGTCCTTTTTTTTTGAGGGAAGGTTACAAAAGCCCAGCAAAACAAAAACAGGTTAGTGAAGGAGATGAGTCCTTGGAGTCTGAAGGAGGAGATGGGATTGTGAAGATGGAGAGGAGGTGAATGATCCTAAACAGACCAGTGAGTGACTCCAAGCAGAGGATAGCTGTGTATGGAGGCTCTGAGCCTTGGAGATTGGGGCTTCAGGTGA
>NW_027408667.1:350-1288 GCF_003265705.2 Callorhinus ursinus | reverse complement strand
ACAAAATCATGAATGAAAGAGGAGAGGTCACAACCAACACCAAAGAAATACAATTACAAGAACATATTGTGAGCAACTCTATGCCAGCAAATTAGATAACCTGGAAGAAATGGGTGCATTCCTAGAGATGGATCAACTACCAAAACTGAACCAGGAAGAAATAGAAAACCTGAACAGACCTATAACCACTCAGGAACGTGAAGCAGTCATCAAAAATCTCCCAACAAACAAAAGCCCAGGGCCAGATGGCTTCCCGGGGGAATTCTATCAAACATTTAAAGAAGAATTAATACCTATTCTCCTGAAACTGTTCCAAAGAATAGAAATGGAAGGAAAACTTCCAAACTCATCTTATGAGGCCACCATTACCTTGATCCCAAAACCAGACAAAGACCCCATCAAAAAGGAGTATTACAGACCAATATCCTTGATGAACATGGATGCAAATATTCTCACCAAAATACTCGCCAGCAGGATCCAACAGTACATTAAAAGTATTATTCACCGTGATCAAGTGGGATTTATCCCTGGGCTGCAAGGCTGGTTCAACATCCGCAAATCAATCAACGTGATACAATACATTAACAAAAGAAAGAACAAGAGTCACATGGACCTCTCAATAGATGCAGAAAAAGCATTTGACAAAGTATAGTATCCTTTTTGATCAAAACTCTTCAGAATATAGGGATAGAGGGTACATACCTCAATATCATAAAAGCCATCTATGAAAAACCCACAACGAATATCATTCTCAATGGGGAAAAAATGAGAGCTTTCCCCTTAAGGTCAGGAACATGGCAGGGATGTCCACTATCACCACTGCTATTCAACGTTGTATTAGAAGTCCTAGCCACAGCAGTCAGACAACAAAAAGAAATCAAAGGCATGCAAATCAGCAAAGAAGTCAAACTCTCACTCTTTGAAGATGATATGATACT
>NW_027408667.1:0-250 GCF_003265705.2 Callorhinus ursinus | reverse complement strand
CCTAGAGCAATCTACACATTCAATGCAATCCCCATCAAAATACCATCTACTTTTTTCAAAGAAATGGAACAAATAATCCGAAAATTTGTATGGAACCAGAAAAGACCCCGAAAATGCAGAGGAATGTTGAAAAAGAAAAGCAAAGCTGGCGGCATCACAATTCCGGACTTCCAGCTCTATTACAAAGCTGTCATCATCAAGAAAGTATAGTACTGGCACAAAAACAGACACATAGATCAATGGAACATAA
>NW_027408666.1:0-1288 GCF_003265705.2 Callorhinus ursinus | reverse complement strand
GGCAACGGTACTAGCCCCAGAAACGGGAGCTGAGTCGAGAGGCGTCTCCGGCTCCGGCCTTTCTCTCCCTCGGCTTTACGAAGGGAGGCCGTTCCCCGGGCTCGCAGCCACAGTGCACGGTACACGGCATCCTTTTACCCAGTGATCGGCGGGAGCTAAAGCACGGTGTCCCCACAGCATTGTTCCTTCCAGGGAGCCCCCTGCAGCTCGGGCCTCCACGCACCCAGGCGGGTCTAACGCTGCTTTCATTGAAACTAGAGCTGATTGGAGAGTTGTCCCTGAAAGAAGGCGTTTCTCTCGCCCAGCGATTGAAGGGATCTTTTCCCAGTCTCTCAAGGACACGCACCGCAAGGGCTTTCACCGCCCGGGAAAGCAATGCTCTCGCCAAAACCTGGTCCCTCTCCACTGCTCTTTCTTGAGTTCGTACGCCAGCAGTTAGGCTTCCTGGGCAATGTGGGGTCACATGCCTGGCTTCGGGAAATCAGAGGGTAGCCGTCTTCTGCCTTCTTCTGCCCCGTCCTGCGTCTCACTCAGAATGTGGTTTCAGAGGCCCTTGCAGGACTCGCACGCTCACTCCCTGCCAGGGGCCTCCAGTCTGAAGAAGGCGACGGGAGAGGAAGGACGGGTTCTCTACAGCGTTGTCTTCTCGAGTGAGGTGCCTGCCTTTACGCCTGCCAGGCCAAGCACACACGGGGCCACACGCCCGGACTCATGAAACAAACAAGAGGTGAGTGAGAGCTGCCTTCCGCACACTCCTGTTTCTCACTCGGTTTCACGGATGGGATCGATTCCTCTGTCTCTCCTACACGAACAGTGTCGTATTCCCCCAGCTGCAAGAGCAGCAATACTACTTGCCGTGCGGTAACTCCACAGCTTGAATTCTTTGCGGTAGTTGACGGGTACCTAGGCATCCAGGGACACAGGGTACAGCTGGGCTCATCTCCTCACCCAAGAAGGGAGTCGGGAGCAGCCTTGTTTGCCTGCCCCTTTCTCAGTCCGCGTAACGTCTAGGCCCCATTTCTCCTGCTTCCACAAAGAAACCCACACCAAATGAGGTTTGCGCTCGGGAAGGGCTTTCTTGGCCGAGGCGCTGGGTCGTCAAGCCGAACCGTATTCTTCCTCTGCGCTTGGTGAATGGCACTTAGGATCTAACGCACCCAGCGGGCGGACGGCTCTGCTCCGCGAAAGAGGAGTTGAGTCGAGAGTTGCCTTGGACGCAGCGTGTCTTTCTCCCTTGGAATTCGGCTGCGACGCACTCCCCAGGTTGGCACACAAGCACAGTGGAATA
>NW_027408665.1:0-1288 GCF_003265705.2 Callorhinus ursinus | reverse complement strand
CCTTAGGATGGGCATTCTGAGTTCTCCTACTCTGAATGATGTCTGGAGTTCCAAATGCCGCATTTTCCTTTTGGGTGGCAGCCTGAGTCGATCCATATTGCTCCGGTGTCCCAAATCTGTGGGGCTTTGGAGCCAGGCTCTGAGAACTGACCCCTCACAAGCCAACCGAGGGTGAGGGTTAGCACAGAGGGGCATGGGAGACCTGACCTCACAGCACTGCGTCGAGGTTCCCGGGGGTGAGGGTTGAAGGCGTGGGTGAGCATGAGTGTCTTGCTCTTCTTTTCGGCCAGGGGACCGCTGAAAGGGTGGGTGCGCTGGGATGGGCATGCAGCGTTCTCCTGCTGTGAATGCTTTCCCGAGTTCCAAACGGTGGGGTTTCTCACTGGGTGGCAAGCTCAGTCTTCTAGTATTGCTCAGGTGTCCCTTGCCTTTGGGACTCTGGGGCGAGACCTCCGGGAACAAAGCACTCAGTAGCCAATCTAGGCTTGGGGTTAGGGCCTAGGGGCCACGGCATGCAGGGTTCTCCTCCCAGTGCTTTCGGAAGTGCCAAATGGCGCATTTTGCTTTGTGGTGTCAGGCTGAGTCCTCTGGTATTGCTCAGGTGGCCCAAATCCCTGGGGCATGGAGCCAGGGACCTAGGGAGAGAGCTCTCCGAAGCCAAGTGAGGGTTAGGGTTCGGGCCCAGGTGCACGGCACTCCTGGTCTGTGGGAACTGTGGCGAGCTTGGGATGGGCTGTATGTCTTGAGGTTGGGGGTCAGGTTGAGTGTCAGGCTCAGGGTTTGCCGCGAGGGGACGCAGAAATTGTATTTTTGCTGGGATGGGCACTCAGAGTTCTCCTGCTCTGAATGCTTTCCGGAGTTGCCAGTGGTGCGGTTTCCTTCCGGGTGGCAGCCTGAGTCCCTTGATACTGCTCAGGTGACCCAAATCCTTTGTGCTTTGGACCCAGGCCCTGGAGACAGACCGCTCAGAAGACAACCTATGGTGAGGCTTAGGGCTGAGGGGCATGAAAGGCCTGATGTGCCGGCGCTGCGATGAGCTTCCCGGGGTCTGACTTGAGGCTGTGGGTCGGGGGGAATGTCAGGCTCAGGGATTGCGGCATGGGCGCTTTGAACTTGGGTTTTGTTGTGATGGACCAGCACAGATCTCCTGTTCTGAATGCTTACTGGAGTTCCCAATAGCACATTTTCTGTTATAGTGGCAGGCTGAGTCCTCTGGTAATTGTCAGGTGTCCCAAATCCCTAGGGCTTTGGAGTCAAGCCCCTGGGGACAGACCCTCAGAGGCCTCTA
>NW_027408664.1:0-1288 GCF_003265705.2 Callorhinus ursinus | reverse complement strand
CCATGCACATCTGGGCTCTTTCCATAGTTTGGCTATTGTGGACATTGGTGCTATAAACATTGGGGTGCATGTGCCTCTTTGGATCATTACATTTGTATCTTTGGAGTAAATACCTACTAGTGCAATTTCTTGGTCATTGGACTAATTCTATTTTTAGCTTTTTGGGGAATCTCCATACTGTTTTCCAGAGTGCATGAATGTGGGGATTCACAGTTCCTGGATAGATAAACGCTGACTTGAATATGCCTCCCTGGATGAGACTAATTTAAAAACAAAGGAGGATTTCCCAGAACCATGGGCCTTCTCGGAAGTTACTTGGCTGAAAAAGGCCAGATTCTTTTTTTTTAAGATTTTATTTATTTATTTGAGAGAGAGAGAATGAGAGACAGAGAGCACGAGAGGGAAGAGGGTCAGAGGGAGAAGCAGACTCCCTGCCAAGCAGGGAGCCCAATGCGGAACTCGAGCCCAATGCGGGACTCCAGGATCATGACACGAGCCGAAGGCAGTCGCCCAACCAACTGAGCCACCCAGGCACCCAAAAGGCCAGATTCTTAAATGTGGCTCAAGGGTCTTATCGGGGAGTAAATGCTTAAATGCAGGCACCTGTAGTGGTCAGGTACTTCACGAACTCCTTGCCTTACCCATGGTGTTTTAATTAAACTCACAGTAAAAGCAGAGAGAGAGCTCGGCTCCAGGACTTTCTCCACTAGAGCGTCTGGCCCCCAGACCTCTCCTTTCTCCTAAGGAGTTGGAGTAAGCCTCTCATTTGCCATCTCAGGGTTTGCTGACCAAACCTGATAACTACAACACCATGAATTCCCACCAACAGTGTAGGAGGGTTGCCCTCTATCCAGATCCTCTCCAATATCTGTGGTTTCCTGACTTGTTAATTTTAGCCATTATGACTGGTGTGAGGTGGTATCTCCTTGTGGTTTGGATGTGTATATCCCTGATGTCAAGTGATGTGGAGCATTTTTTCATGTGTCTGTTGGCCATTTGGATGTCTTCTTTGGATAAATATCTGCGCATATCTTCTGCCCATTTCTTGACTGGAGTCTTTGTTTTTTGGGTGTGAGTTTGAGAAGTTCTTTATAGACTTTTGATATCAGTCTTTTGTCTGTAATGTCATTTGCAAATATCTTCTCCCATTCTGTGGATTGCCTCTTTGTTTTGTTCTCTGTTTCCTTTGTTGTGCAAAATGTTTTTATCTTGACACAGACAAAAGTTCACTTTTGCTTTTGTTTCCCTTGCCTTTGGAGACGTGTCTTGAAAGAAGTTGCTGTGTATC
>NW_027408663.1:0-1288 GCF_003265705.2 Callorhinus ursinus | reverse complement strand
CTTTTTTTTTTTTTAAAGATTTATTTATTTGAGAGAGAGAGAGAGAGGGAGCAGTGGGGAGGGGCAGAGGGAGAGGGAGAAAAGGAATCTTAAGCAGACTCTGTGTTGAACATGGAGCCTGATGCAGGGCTCGATCTCACGACCATGACCTGAGAGGAAACCAAGAGACAGATGCTTAACCGACCTAGCCACCCAGGCGCCCCTCTCAACACTCAACCTTTATGTCACACTTCCCACCCAGTCATTCTGTTGTGCTGCATTTAGGGCTGGGTATTCAGCTTATTAACTTGCTCTTCCCTTGTGTCCATTCTATCATTCAGCCGATATATTGAATTTTATTGCAATAATAAAAACATTTTTTATTTTTAAGATCTAAAGTTGCATTTTTATAATACCTGTTCTTTTTTCATAGTTATGATGTTCTACTGAAGATATTAATTTCACTTCTATTAAAGCCTCCTTTTGTTTGCTCTATTAAGCATTTTTCCCCTCCAGTATTAGTTGTGTGAATGAAGTTTGGTACCTCTCTTTTATGGGCACTGATTTTCCTCATATATTTGGCAGTTTTGGGTGTGGGTACAGTATTTGTCGCGGTCTGTCTCCCACGATGGGGAGACGGTACAGGATGGGTTAGCGGATGTAGAACGCTAGGCATCCATACCCTCAGCGAGGACCACTTTGCTTGGCTGGCGTGACACCATTTGCAAGGGGCAGCTTAACTCTCCATAGTCACTTCTCCAGCCTGGAGCAGATGCCTCAGCGACTTGCTCCTTGACCACGGGGAAGAGGGTCTTTGCAGTAGGAGGAAGGCGGTCCATGCATCTAGCATCCATCTCGCATGCATCGCCTCTGAGTCTGGACACTTGCAGAGCATCCAGTTCGCAGCAGTTCTTTCCTCAGCCAGTCCTATCTCCTTTCTGTCTGTTAGAAATGGCTCAGGAGTTTTTCTTTTCTCTTGCTTTCCGGCACTGTTACAGATTTTAATTTTTCTTTCCCTGTCATTTGTAGGGATTTGGGGTAAGAGGGAAGGTGGAAGAGTGTTTGTCTCTTCTGGCGCAGAGTTAAATAAAGCGATTTTATCTCTTTTATCTCTGCACCATATTGCCATGAAATATTTAGGAGGGTTTAAGTTAATTTGCCAATAACTTTGAAAAAAAAACCCTACCTTTGTCTTAAATAATATTAGTAATACTAATTTTAGAATTAAAATAAATGATTTGATTAATAATCTAGAAATTAAAAAAGAAACCAAAAATATAAATTTTACAATACCCTATTCCCCTGGGGC
>NW_027408662.1:0-1289 GCF_003265705.2 Callorhinus ursinus | reverse complement strand
AGAATCGAGAGCCCAGAAATGGACCCTCAACTCTATGGTCAACTCATCTTTGACAAAGCAGGAAAGAATGTCCAATGGAAAAAAGACAGTCTCTTCAACAAATGGTGTTGGGAAAATTGGACAGCCACATGCAGAAGAATGAAACTGGACCATTTCCTTACACCACACACAAAAATAGACTCCAAATGGTTGAAAGACCTAAACGTGAGACAGGAGTCCATCCAAATCCTAAAGGAGAACACAGGTAGCAACCTTTTCGACCTTAGCCGCAGCAACTTCTTCCTAGAAACATCGCCAAAGGCACGGGAAGCCAGGGCAAAAATGAACTATTGGGATTTCATCAAGATAAAAAGCTTTTGCACAGCAAAAGAAACAGTCCACAAAACCAAAAGACAACCGACAGAATGGGAGAAAATATTTGCAAATGACATATCAGATAAAGGGCTAGTATCCAAAATCTATAAAGAACTTATCAAACTCAACACCCAAAGAACAAATAATCCAATCAAGAAATGGGCAGAAGACATGAACAGACATTTCTCCAAAGAAGACATCCAAATGGCCAACAGGCACATGAAAAAGTGCTCAACATCTCTCGGCATCAGGGAAATCCAAATCAAAACCTCAATGAGATACCACCTCACACCCGTCAGAATGGCTAAAATTAACAAGTCAGGGAACGACAGATGTTGGCGGGGATGTGGAGAAAGGGGAACCCTCCTACACTGTTGGTGGGAATGCAAGCTGGTGCAACCCCTCTGGAAAACAGTATGGAGGTTCCTCAAACAGTTGAAATTAGAGCTACCATTCGATCCAGCAATTGCACTACTGGGTATTTACCCCAAAGATACAAATGTAGGGATCCGAAGGGGTACGTGCACCCCAATGTTTATAGCAGCAATGTCCACAATAGCCAAACTGTGGAAAGAGCCAAGATGTCCATTGACAGATGAATGGATAAAGAAGATGTGGTATATATATACGATGGAATATTATGCAGCCATCAAAAGGAATGAGATCTTGCCATTTGCAACGACGTGGATGGAACTGGAGGGTGTTATGCTGAGTGAAATAAGTCAATCAGAGAAAGACATGTATCACATGACCTCACTGATATGAGGAATTCTTAATCTCAGGAAACAAACTGAGTGTTACTGGAGTGGTTGGGGGTGGGAGGGATGGGGTGGCTGGGTGATAGACATTGGGGAGGGTATGTGCTACGGTGAGCGCTGTGAATTGTGCAAGACTGTTGAATCACAGATCTGTACTTCTGAAACAAATAACGCAAC
>NW_027408661.1:0-1289 GCF_003265705.2 Callorhinus ursinus | reverse complement strand
TTGTTTCCACATTCTTTTTGGAAACTTGAGTTCTCCTAGGGCCTGCGAGGTTCACTACGGAGACTGCGAACTTCCACAGAGGAACCGGCAGCAACATGGCAGGCTGTTTCCGCTTTCCTGCAGCCGTCGCCCCAGCTCTTTGCCTCTGGTGTTTCCTCCACTGTGGGGGCTGCAGGCCACGCACAACCAGGAGACGAGGCTCCCCACGCCCGAGTCCCCTTCTCTGAGGTCTAGGGCAATTACCTCTGCAGGCATTAAGTCAAGGTGCCCTGCCACTGCTTAGTGGGGTGTAGGTGGGGGGACTGGAACGCCTGCTGGGACAGTCTCAGTGAGCTCTCTCTCCAGATATTTTATTCTGTTAACCAGAATGACACGAGATGGGAGAAAGTTGCCCTGATTCATACCAGGTGCACAGAGCCAAGGGGCCTGATGTGGGTTCCTGTGCCCCGGACCCCAGTTCTGCACAGGACGGAGCCCCTTATCCAGCCTGGTTCTCCGGCTTCCCCACTGAGTATGTAAGCCCGTGGAACCTGCTCCCACTAGATCCCTCTCCTGCAGAACCGGAGTTTGTGATGACCTGATTAAATGACTCCTTCCCACCTGGGAAAAGCTAGCTGGAAGCCCTCTAGGCCACCTCCAGGCACCTCATCTCCACCCACTGCCAGAGAGGTTGCAGGTGCCTGCCTTGCAGGATGCCTAGATGGGCCCCCAACCCGGAGCAGGCAGAGCTGCCTCAGTTCTGTCCTGGCTGCACGTAAGCGGGAAGTGTGTGTGCTCTGGGCGCAGGCAGTCCAGTTTGAACCCAGCTCTGTTACTGCTGTGTGACCTCGGGGGAGCTACCTAAACCCTGTGTGCCTCAGTTTCCTCCTCTGTGAAATGCAGCTGATAATCTTAATTATCTCTAAGGCTTGTTTTAAGATTTATTTATTTTAGGGGCAGAGCAGATGGAGAGGGAGAGAGAATCTCAAGCAGATTCCCGCTGAGCTGTAGCCTGATGAGGGGCTCCATCTCACCACCCTGAGATCATGACCTGAGTCCAAATCAAGAGCTGGACACTCAACCGATGGAGCCACCCAGGTGCCCCTCTCAGAGGCTTGTTTTAAAGACTGGTGACAACACACATAAAGCACTGAGTGCAGAGCTGGCCCAATACTCACTCCCTAAGCATCGGTAGCTTTATTCTCACTCTTCTCACTGTTATTACTATCATGATTCCTGCTGTCCCCTTCAGCCTGCAAGTTCCCTCTGGTTCAGGCTGTGGCCCTTGGTTTATAGATCAAAGACTGATT